>NC_057797.1:5314017-5360895 GCF_018294505.1 Triticum aestivum
GATGGCGACGACTATGGTGGTGAGATGGGAAATTGCAGTGGCTAGGGTTGAGAAAATGCCTCATGTGATTCTGGTACAGGCCCTTTATGAATGTTGTTGGGTAAGACCTCCTAGAGCAGTGGATACTTGGTACGAGTGCACTAGACGCTGTCTCGCGCTCTGGTGGTCTTGTTGCGCCTCCAATTCCTTCCATCCCTCCTCCATTTTCTTTGCTTTTAAGTGATGTTTTATCTCCATATTTGACCTATTTTTCTATGAAAACAAATTAGAGAAGGGATTTCGCAATCTCTCACATTCATTAGTCATTAGTAAAAATATCAGAGTGACTTTCTCTGAATTTCCAAGATTGTACAGTTTAAACAACAGTGTGATGAGTGTAAACATATCACTCATCAGAACCCTAAGCAACCCAAAAAAGCAACCAAAACACGAAGCATGAGCCCTCCCACCGGCAAGAGCAGAGATCCACCATGCCTCAATGGCCTCAAGGCCATAGGAGATGAGGCAGATCGGCAGCCGCACTGGCGGGAGGTGGAGAAACCCTAACATGGGACCCACTCGTGGAAGGAGAGGAGGAAAACATTTCATCAAGCCGGGCGGCTTTATTTAAAAAGCGTGGCAAAAATCTATATCAAGAGCGAGAAAAATGGTACTTCCTTTCCTTCCCACGACCTCCCTACATACTTTGCATTTTAATTTCTTCTTTCACGTTTCTGTTTTTCTTCTCACTAACCATCCCCTCAAAAAAGTCTCAACTGTTAGTTTTAGGGAGCCGAATGAGGGGATCCGTTGGTTACGAGGGATATTAATTACAATCGCTAGGTTGTTTATGGACTTGGATGCATTTTCTGTTATTTTTGATGTTCTTTGTACTGTCATGATTATTGGTGAGGAGATCAAAAGTTTTCTAAAAGAAGTACCTGATTTCTACTAGGCCTCGTATGCACCTGGACGGAGGGAGCATTATGGTTGATTATTGTAATCTTGTCTGTCACAACCACATTTGTATGTTCAAGTGTTCGTGCTTAGTGAATGTTTAGGGTGTCCCACGAGTTCATAGCCAGCAGTAAATTCAAAACAAATATGAAACAAAATTTAAAGTTCTGATGTTTTTACATGTTCAATTTAGTGTTCAAAGTGTGTTTGAAATATTTCATGGGTTTGTCTACGTCTCAGTCGACTGAGACTTCTCAGTCGATTGACGTCATCAACGTATACAATCAGATGTTACGACTCGTCCTCACGTACATAGTGCTACGGGAAAGTATCCAGTGCTCCCAGGTCTAGGGTGCTCCTGGTGCTCCGATGCGAAAAACATTTTTTAAAATGTTCAAAAAATTCTGAAAAAAATGCAGCACATCGACGGAACATCGATGTCTCTTGTCACAAAATTTCAAATCAAAATTCGAAACATTGCTCGAGATACAAAAATGACAAATTTGACATCAATGTGATAATGGGCCAAAACTAAAGCCCAACTTATGTTATGTACACAAATTTGTCATTTTTGTATCTCAAGCAATGTTTCGAATTTTGATTTGAAATTTTGTGACAAGAGACATTGATGTTCCGTCGATGTGCTGCATTTTTTTCAGAATTTTTTGAACATTCTAAAAATGTTTTCGGACATTTGGAGCACCGGGAGCACCCCAAACCTGGGAGCACTAGATATTTCCCCATAGTGCTACACCGTTCGGTTTAGGTGCGTGGCTGGTTTTTTATTTGGGCTGGGTCTGCTCCTGTTGGGTTATGTTTCTTAGCTTGTCTCCTCTTTTTGTTGGGCTTGCTCCCTTACTTGGGCTTTTTACTTTTTCTACAACAGCAAAATACACTAGTAAAAGAAATATTTGCTAAAAAACTAGTAATAAAATAGTTCCATGCCATACACAAAAAGGTGTACTGTTTTGTACATGAGTTTCTTACAGCCAGCAAAACAGTTGCCTTACATTCACCATCGGTGTTTGTTTTGCCAGGTCATGTCCTGTTTCAGCTTTTTTGCATAGATCCAAAAGAAAACTATGAAAATTAATTTAAAAAATGAAAACAATCTATATTGTGTAAAATTAAAAATGTTCATGTTTTTGTGAATTTAAATGGTCATCCTATATTTGTATCATCTTGTATTTATACAAATAATCATGTATTCATAAAAATGATCATTGTATATTATGAAATGCTCATCGCGCATTTGTCTAATTTTCACCGCATAATATACAAATGTTCATCGCGTATTTAAATAAAAAATTGTCATGTGTTTTACAGAAATGTTCATGGTGTACTTACAAAAATATTAATGTATTAAATGTAAATCATTAAAAAGCAAAGAAAGACAAATAAGACAATGATACGTTGGCTGACCCCCTCCTAGTGGAAGCACCCCATAAAACACCAAGTTGCAGTACAGACGACACTTGCAGTTGTATGCCTAGTGGCAGACATAGGCATGATGGAAGACATCCAATTCCTAACGCAAAGAGACTCATACAGAAATACAAATTAATTAATGTATCTCATAGTACTAGTGGCCAGACATGTAGTTGTAGTCAAGGGCTATGATTGCGGTTGCATGCCTAGTGTCAGACATGCAGCTGTCCCCCATCTCCCACCGCCCTCCTATAAAACAAAGGTCACTTGCAGTCAGATGGGTAGGCATGCAATTGAAAACGGTGGTGATACTTGCGATTGCTGTTGGGGAACATAGCAGAATTTTAAAATTTTCTACGCATCACCAAGATCAATCTATGGAGTCACCTAGCAACGAGGGAGAGGGGAGTGCATCTACATATCCTTGTAGATCGCGAGCGGAAGCGTTCAAGAGAACGGGGTTGATGGAGTCGTACTCGTCGTGATCCAAATCACCGATGACCTAGCGCCGAACGGACGGCACCTCCGCGTTCAACACACGTACGGTTGAGAAGACGTCTCCTCCAACTTGATCCAACGGGAGGGAGAGGGAGGCGCCAGGTGTCGTGGTTCCAAGTCTGACAGTAGTGTAGGGGGGTAAGTATGGAGAGGCAAGATCTTAGCTATGGAGAAGTTGTAAGAACGCAAGGTTTACGAGTTCAGGCCCTTCTCGGAGGAAGTAATAGCCCTACGTCTCGGAGCCCGGAGGCGGTCGACTGGATTATGAGAGTATGAATTACAGGGGTGCGAACCCTTTACACTGAGGAGGGGGGGTGGCTTATATAGAGTCCGCCAGACCCCTCCGGCCCTTAGTTATGCAGGGTTTTAAGTACATTAAGGTCGGGCGTTACTGGTAACGCCCCTAATAAAGTGCTATGATGACCATAAAAGCTACTTAATGACCGACCGTTAGCGTGCGGAGTGACTTTAGGTCTCCTGGCCGTCGGGTGGTTGGATCTTGGTCGAGTGGTTGCTTCTTGGTCGAGTGTCTTCGAGTCCGTCGAGTGAAACACCGCCAAGTCAATTGAAATGTGATTTCTTCTGGAGGTGTCCTTGGGTAGGTCAGTTTGGCCAAGTCCACGACCCTACCCTAGGTACATAGCTTCATCATTAGCCCCCGAATGGGTCGGGGTTTGAGTGGGAAAGGGTTTGAGCACATCTCCGACTCATTTTTCATGTCGTGTGCATACCTTGTTTCGGATCAATGGACCAGAGTGATGGCAACAACTTTCTTTCCAGTCGCCTTGATCCATTCTTAGGTTTTGTCGAGTGAGTTCTTATACTTGAAGAGTTCTGAGTGACAGTGCGGAGGAGATCTTCCGTGCGACGAGTTGTTCTACTGCCCGCGGATTTCGTAGGATCCAAATTTCGGGAAGCGCGCGGGACGGGAGACGCCGCAGTAAACGGATGGGATAGCACGGAGCCGCCTCGATCCCTGTGCCACCTTTTTCGCCACGTATCGCGCGCGCGATCGCCACGGGATTTGGCAGGGCCGTCCGGGCCTACCAGTCAGCCACTCGGAAGCAGCCTCATATAAGGCATTGGGCCGGGGCTCTGTTCCGCACGCCATCATTCTCTCTCTATTTTCTCCCGATTTCTCTGCCACCCTTGCTCCCGTCTCGTCGCCGGATCTCTGCTCGAGCTCGAACTGCCACCATGGGGAAGGACAAGACGGCGGCGCTGGAACGCGCGAAGAAGGCAACCGTGAAGGCGAAGGGCAAGCGAACCAACCGGGGCGGATCCTCGTCGAGGTCCGGCCTGCCGGCGGGCTGGATCCAGGGCGACTGGATCCGCTCGGCAATCACGCAGGACGACCTCGACGACCTGGTGGAAGGGGGATTTATCCCCCACAAGTCGGCTCGGCTCCCGGGAGACGAAACTGAGCCGCAGCCCAGAGAGGGTGAGTGTGTCCTCTTAGCAACTCACATAGATCGTGGGTTCTCGCTGCCTCCCCACCCTTTCTTCCGGGGTTTTTTGAACTTCTTTGGGGCTCAGCTCCACCATTTTACTCCGAATACCATAGTCTATCTGGCCGCTTTCGTGTCTATGTGCGAAAACTTCTTGGGCTGTCGACCGCACTGGGGGCTCTTCAAACGTATCTTCACTTGCCATTCCCAGTCGGTCAAAAAGACCAAGTCGAGTGATGAGAGGACTCGGGTGATCCAGATGTGCGGTGGTCTGGGGATCCAGATGAGGAGCAAAAGTACTTTCCCAGCGATGATCCTTCCTGACTCGGTCCGGGGCTGGCAGTCGACGTGGTTTTACTGTAAGGATCAGCTGACCCCTGGCCAGTCGACTGGGCTTCCTCCTTTCTCCTTGGCTCGAGTGGAGAAGCCTGCTCCCCTGAAGATAGTTCCAGAAGAGAAGGCGCAGGTCAAGGAGCTGGTCGAACGGGTCGTCCAGCTCGTCCGCGACGGAGTGACCGGGATGGATCTGCTGGAGGTCTTTCTCGGTCGACGCATCCAACCCCTTCAGGCGCGCGATCATCCGATGTGGATGTATTCTGGGCTCGAAGATACCACTCGGATCCACCCGGAGGAGGTCAGTGAGGATACCTTGGAGAGCTGGTTGAGAGGAATCAATGGCAACAAAGACAACCCTCAGGGATCCAGGAGGGTGACTCCATTCGACAACTCGCATCAGCCGGAGCAGGTATGTTTCTGTAAGTAACTTTCCGACTCTCCATGTGATGTCCCGTTTGCGGTCGACTGAATGTCTTTTGATTGTTATTTTTTCAGGCCCTCATTGAAATGTACTCGATGCCCAATGGAGAGCAAGGGCAAGACTTGGAAGGCGAGGCGAGCGGCGGCGACAGTGGCGAGTGGACTTCTGATGGTGAAGAGGATGGAGAAAGCAAAGACTCAAGCGATGAAGAATAAGTCGAGTCGCCTCCTCGCAAGGAGAGGTGATCCAAACTTGCCCAAGAATGACCGAGCGTCCGTGAAAAGGCGACTGCTCAAGCTGGTCAATCTTCAAAGCGTCCTCGGATCTCTTCACCAACCCCGACCGAGAAAGCGCCCAAGCACCCCAAAGTTGCAGAGCCGAAAATCCGGAAGGTGTTGCCGAAGATTAAGATTGACATCCCCGTCGCTTCTGCGTAAGTGTCTTCCTCTGTATACACTCGACGCTCAGCGCCGTTTGTTTTTCTTGTTTTAACCGGACGAACTTTGGAACTGCTAGCGCTGCCACTTCCAGGACCTCAGCTTACAGGGATGATGATGAGGTGATGGAGGATGCGGTCACGTCAAAACTGGGTATGACTCCTGCCATACTGTCTTTATTTTGGTCGATTCAACTGCAACGTGTACCATTGGGTGATGTGATTTTGACGATCGAACTTTGCATAGCTCCCAACGTTATTGACCTCCCTGATGATGATGAAGAGCCCGAGAGGCCTTTGACGAGGAAAAATAGGCAGGCTCCTACAAGCGAGGCGCCACAGTCGACGCCAAGGACGGAACCAGTCGTTCAGGACACTGGAGACACCAATCGGGGTTCTGTTACCTTTGTTGTGCCACTGTCGAGTGCCTTGCCCTCTTCGTCGACTGCTCAGGCTCCCGTCGACCCACCTTTAGTTTTTGCGACCCATCATGTCCCGGAGGACGAAGCGAATGTTGCCAAGGAAGCCATACGTCAGGCGGGCATCATGATGGAGAAGATGAGGATGCTGCGGGACGCCAGTCAGGCTGCCTACGACGCCAGCTCGGCCCTCCAAAGCAATGTTCAGGTTAATTGGTCACTGCTTGTTTTGTTAGGATATGTTATCTGAAGACTCTTTTCCGAAAATCTTTGCATCTGTACACCCACTAGGTGCGTCGATTGAAATTTTGAACCAGTGGGGGCACGCTAAGTGCACCCACTGGGTGTAGTGCCGGAGACTACGGTGGACTGCTGGCAGTCGACTGTAGTCGTTGTATTTTTTCGAATGTATAAACCAAACTGGTAGTTTGTCTCTTCCACTCGGTCTGGTTGAGTGGGATCAGAACCGGTGGGGGCACGCAAAGTGCACCCACTGGGTGTAGTCCCCGAGACTACGGTGGACTGCTGGCAGTCGACTGTAGTCTGAGTTCTACTTTCTCTCTTTCTGCCTTTTTTTACTTCCTGGACTCGACTTCGGCGGGCCGGTCGAGTGGGATCGAACCAGTGGGTGTAGTCCCCGAGACTATGGTGGACTGCGGGCAGTCAACCGTAGTCTTAGTATTTATTGCCTTTGTTGTTTTTCGCTGTAAAATAACTTCTCCTCTTTGATTGCAGAAATCTTGTGATCTGGGTGCTCGCTTTGCTGATTTGGAGAAACAGCAGATCCAACTGAACCTTGACTTGGAGCTGGCCAAGACAGAGCTGCAAAAAGCTAAGGATGGTGCCAATGGTAAGACGAGTTTGTCGACTGGTTTGCCTTGGGCTTGAGTACCCTTCTGCTCTTTCTGAATCAAGCACCATTTCTTTGCAAAAAAGCTGAGAGAAGCTCTGGCAAAGAAGGACCAGGATCTGGCTGCTGCCCAAAAGGAAGCTGACGACAGAGTCACTCTGGCCAAACAGAAGCTGGCTTCGGTCGGCCAGTTGGAAGAAGAGAATACCAGGCTGAAGTCTGCTCTGAATGACTCCAACAAGGAGTGCTCGTGCTGGAAGAAGGCGAATCTCGTCCAGGGCGAGAAAATGGAAAGCATTGCTCGCAGGAGGGATGATCTGGAGAGCTATCTGAGAAGTCTTGCCAATAAGTTGTTCATCAAGCTTGAAGGTGCACATTCTATTCCGACTGATTTTTTTTGTGTCGACTCATTGTACGAAAATTGACTTATCCTTGGATCGTGAATGCAGAGTTTCGCCAGGACTTTGAAGAGGAGACTGGGCGGATCAAACCAGGTTTGGATCCAATCAACTCTCCCATGAAAGATGAAACTGCCATGAATCTGCTCCGACTGGAATCTCGCATCGACGGTGCCGTGGACTACTTGGCTCGACTGAAGGTCGCCATGTCATGGATCGACCCGCCACTTTGACCAGAGGGCACACTCCAAAAAGATCTTGAGTCTCTGATGACTCGACTTAACGGAATCCCTGACCGAGTGCAGGAGTGGAAGAAGTCTTCTGCTCGGTGTGGCGCTGATGTGGCTCTATCTTTGGTTCGTGTCCACTGCAAGGAGGTGCGACAAGATAAGCTGGCCGCAATCAAGGTCGCTAACACCCAGAAGCATGACTTTCGAACTTTTATGGACACTTTCATTGCTGCCGCCACTCGGATTGCCGATGGCGTCGACCTGGACGAGTTCGTTGAGCCTGCCAGCCCTGCTCCTCCGGAGTGAACAAACTTTTATGCCCCACCTTAAATTTGCCTCGGAATGCCGAGTGGTTTTTTTAACCGTTAAACTCTTCCGGGCTGAATGCCTGAGCACTTTGACCTGTGGTCCGGACCCTTTAGGATTTATCTGAACTCGGTTTATCGTTGAATATGTTTATGAATCCCCCGTCGAGTGGAAATAGTTCTTCTTTCGAGACAACTTTTTTGTACTTGTGGCGCGGCTCCGAAGGGGAAGGTAGCAGTCGACCTGCACCTCGTTACTGCAGAGCAAAATGGAGTGCACGTTGTATTTGTGGCGAAGCTCTCCAAGGGGGAGGTGGCCGTCGATCTGCAGCTTGTTACTGCAGAGCGGGATGTGTTTCGTACTTAGGCGAGTACCTGACCACAGCTAAGTCTTCAAACGAGAGAACTTAGGCGAGTACCGGACTGCAGCTAAGCCCCCGAGTGGGAGGACTGCTCTCCACTTGGTAGGATTTTTCAAACTTAGGCGAGTGCCTGATTGCAGCTAAGTCCTCAAGTGAGAGAACTTAGGCGAGCACTGGACTGCAGCTAAGCCTCCGAGTGGGAGGGCTGCTCTCCACTCGGTAGGATTTTTTGTTTTTCAAACTTAGGCGAGTACTAGACTGCAGCTAAGCCCCCGAGTGGGAGGGATGCTCTCCACTCGGTAGGATTTTTCCAAACTTAGGAGAGTGCCTGACTGCAGCTAAGTCCTCAAGAGAGAGAACTTAGGCAAGTACTGGACTGCAGCTAAGCCCCTGAGTGGGAGGGCTGCTCTCCACTCGGTAGGATTTTTTCAAACTTAGGCGAGTGCCTGACTGAAGCTAAGTCCTCAAGCGAGAGAACTTAGGCGAGTACTGGACTGCAGCTAAGCCCCAGAGTGGGAGGGCTGCTCTCCACTCGGTAGGATTTTTTTAAACTTAGGCGAGTGCCTGACTGCAGCTAAGTCCTCAAGCGAGAGAACTTAGGCGAGTACTGGACTGCAGCTAAGCCCCCGAGTGGGAGGGCTGCTCTCCACTCGGTACGATTTTTTTTCAAACTTAGGCGAAACGGATTCGCAGCTAAGACTCCGAGTGGGAGGCTGGCTCGCCACTCGGTAGGAAATTGTTTTTATAAACTTAGGCGAAGCGGATTCACAGCTAAGCTACCCACTGGGGGATTTCTTATGTAAACAAAAACAATAATAATCACTGGGAAAATTATAATGCTCTTGTCTTTGATAAATAAACTACAGGAGTTTTTTCTTATTACATCTTATCTGAATGATAACTCAAGTATAAAAGGGGCGAAGTAGCTCCGCATTCCAGGCTCGTGGCTCATCAATCTGGCGATCGACATTGTAGAGGTGGTATGCTCCATTGTGGAGGACTCTGGTGACTATGAAGGGGCCTTCCCAAGTAGGAGCGAGCTTGTGTGGTTTCTGCTGATCCACTCGGAGGACTAAGTCTCCTTCTTGGAAGGCTCGTCACTTCACATTTTTGGCATGGAATCGACACAAGTCTTGCTAATAGATGGTCGATCGAATCAAGGCCATTTCTCTTTCTTCTTCTAGGAGGTCGACTGCGTCCTGCCGGGCTTGTTCTGCTTCATCTTCAGAGTAGAGCTCGACTCGGGGAGCATTGTGAAGCAAGTCACTCGGTAAGACTGCCTCGGCTCCGTAGACCAGAAAGAATGGGGTTCTTCCGGTCGATCAATTCGGGGTTGTTCTTAATCCCCAAAGGACTGATGGAAGCTCGTTGACCCATGCACCTGCTGCCTGCTTGAGATCGCGCATCAATCGGGGTTTCAGTCCTTTGAGAATCAGGACGTTCGCCCTTTCTGCTTGCCCATTTGACTGGGGGTGAGCGACCGAAGCATAGTCGACTCGAGTGCCCTGAGAGGCACAAAAGGCCCTGAATTTGTCTGAATCGAAGTTTGACCCATTGTTGGTGATGATGCTGTGTGGAACTCCATATCTGAATATCAACTCTCTGGTGAAACTGATAGCGGTGCAAGCATCAAGATTCTTGATAGGCTTGGCTTCAATCCATTTGGTGAACTTGTCGACTGCTACCAGCACATGAGTGAAGCCGCTCCTGCCCGTTCTCAGTGGTCCAACCATGTCCAGCCCCCAAACAGCGAAGGGCCAGGCGAGTGGAATGGTTTTCAGGGCTGACGCGGGCTTGTGCGGCATATTGGAGTAATACTGACATCCTTCACATTTGTCGACTATCACTTTTGCCATCTCATTGGCTCTTGGCCAGTAGAACCCCGCTCGGTATGCTTTAGCCACAATGGTCTGAGAGGACGCATGATGACCACAGGTCCCCGAGTGGATATCGTTAAGGATCATCTGACCTTCTTCTAGTGTAACACACTTCTGGCCGACCCCAGTCGCGCTTTCTCTATATAACTGTCCCTTTATGACTGTAAAGGCCTTGGATCGACAGACGATCTGTCGAGCCTCTTCTTCATCTTCTGGGAGTTCTTTCCTTAGGATGTACGCGATGTACGGTTCTGTCTAGACGGGAGTGATAACCAAGACTTCCATGATCAGGTCGACCACAGCTGGAACTTCAACTTCAGTCGGATCCGTGGCGCTTTTTGGCTGCGGGGCCTCTTCAGTGAAGGGATCCTCCTGGACTGATGGTGTGTGGATGTGTTCCAAAAACACATTGCTGGGAATGGCTTCTCTTTTGGAACCTATTTTTGCCAGATCATCAGCTGCTTGATTCTTCAGTCGGGGTATGTGATGAAGCTCTAACCCCTCGAATTTCTTCTCCAGCTTTCTCACTGCATTGCAATAACTAGTCATGGCTGGATTTCTGACGTCCCATTCCTTCATCACTTGATTAACCATCAAATCTGAGTCGCCATAGACCATGAGGCGACGGACGCCGAGTGAAATGGCCATGCGCAACCCATATAAAAGTGCTTCGTATTCTGCCTTGTTGTTAGAGGAATCAAAGTGGATTTGAAGAACATATCTGAGTTTATCTCCTCTGGGGGAGACCAACACCACTCCGGCACCGGAACCATTTAGCATCTTGGAACCGTCGAAGAACATGGTCCAATGCTCCGAGTGAACCTGAGTCGGCAGTTGCTGTTCAATCCACTCGGCGACGAAATCCGCGATTGCCTGGGACTTGATAGCTTTCTTTGCCTCAAACTTGATATCTAGAGGAAGGAGTTCAATCGCCCATTTTGCCACTCGACCAGTTGCATCCCTGTTATGCAAGATCTCTGACAACGGAGCATCGCTGACGACTGTAATGGAATGATCAGAGAAGTAGTGGGCAACTTTCTTTGTGGTCATATAAATCTCATATACGAGCTTCTGATAATGAGGATATCTTTGCTTCAATGGGGTCAAGACTTCAGAAATATAATACACTGGGCGCTGAACTTTGAAGGTTTTCCCTTCTTCTTCCCGCTCGACCGTAAGTACCGTACTGACGACTTGTCCTGTGGCTGCAATGTAAAGCAGCAAAGGCTCCTTGTTGATTGGGGTAGCAAGCACCGGCTGGGTGGAGAGCAGAGCTTTGAGCTCTGCGAACGCTGCGTCAGCTTCAGGAGTCCACTCGAACTTGTCAGACTTCTTCATCAATCGGTAAAGAGGCAATGCCTTTTCACCGAGACGAGATATGAATCGACTTAGGGAGGCCAAGCAACCAGTAAGCTTCTGAACATTGTGCACTCACACAGGACTTTTCATTCGGAGTATAGTACCAACTTTTTCTGGATTGGCGTCGATTCCCCGTTCGGAAACGAGAAAACTGAGTAACTTTCCGCCAGGAACCCCGAATGTGCATTTTGATGGATTAAGCTTGATATCAAACCTTCTGAGGTTGGCAAAGGTTTCAGCAAGGCCAGTCAGTAGTTCGGAACCCTTCCGTGACTTGACCACAATATCATCCATGTACGCCTCCACATTCCGATTGATTTGGGTGAGCAAACACTTCTGAATCATCCTCATGAATGTGGCTCCGGCATTCTTGAGGCCGAATGGCATGGTGACATAACAGAAGCACCCGAATGGAGTGATGAAAGCTGTTTTGATCTCGTCAGGCCCATACAGACGGATCTGATGGTACCCGGAATAGGCGTCTAAAAAAGACAGTCGCTCACATCCCGTGGTCAAGTCGACTATCTGGTCGATGCGGGGGATAGGAAAATGATCTTTCGGGCAGGCTCGATTGATATGTTTAAAGTCAATGCACATGCGAAGTGACTTGTCCTTCTTGGGGACCATGACAACATTGGCGAGCCACTCGGAGTGGTAGATTTCTCGGATGAACTCCGCCGCTAAGAGCCGAGCCACCTCTTCGCCAATGGCCTTTCTCTTCTGGACGGCGGACCATCGGAGATGTTCCTTGATAGGTTTTACTTTTGAGTCGACTCTTAGGCGGTGCTCAGCCAACTCCCTGGGAACACCCAACATGTCAGAGCGCTTCCATGCAAAAATGTTCCAGTTCTCACGGAGGAACCGTATGAGAGCTTCTTCCTATTTGGAGTCGAGTGTTGTCGAGATATGAGTTGGAGCAGCGCTGGGGTCGGTCGGGTGGATGTGAGCTGTCTTCGTATCGCCAGTCGACTGAAAAGCTGATTCTGTAGAGAGCTTCTTGGCTCGCAACAAATCACTCGGGTCTGCAGTCTTCTGGTAGTCCTGCAACTCCACCACTGCCATCTAAGCATTGGCGATCTTCGAACCTTTCTAAAAACATTCTTCCACTTTCTTCCGATTGCCCGTAATAGTGATCACACCTTTGGGGCCAGGCATCTTCAATTTGAGATACACATAACACGGTCGGGCCATGAAGGGTGCATAAGCCGGCCTGCCCAAAATAGCGTGGTAGGCACTCTGGAAGTCTACAACTTCAAATGTCAACTTATCTTTGCGGTAATTCTTGGAATCACCGAAAACCACATCAAGAGCAATCTGGCCGAGTGATTCAGCCTTCTTCCCAGGAATGACTCCATGGAAACTCATGTTGCTGGCACTGAGTCTGGACATCGGAATGCCCATCCCTTTCAATGTCTCAGCATACAATATGTTCAAACCACTACCACCATCCATCAAGACTTTGGTCAGTCGAGTGCCTTCAACCACTGGGTCGACCACCAGAGCTTGCCTCCCAGGGGTGGCAATATGCGTTGGGTGATCGGACTGGTCGAACGTGATGGCAGTCTGGGACCATTTCAAATAACTTGGTGTCGCCGGAGCGACCATATTCACCTCTCGGTTAATAACTTTCAGTCGACTTTTGCTTTCAACATCGGCAAAAATCATCAGAGTGGAATTGACCTGAGGGTATCCGTCGTCACTGTCTTCTTTGTCCTCGACCTTGCCCGACTCCTTTTCCTTACCTTTGGGCTGCTTGCCTTGGAACTGCTGGATCAAGAGTCGACACTGTCGAGGGTATGTTTCGGGTAAATGAAATTACCCTCTTCATCTTTCTTTGTGTGGACGAGACATGGTAAGTCCAACACATCATTTCCGTCCTGGTCTTTAACCTTTTTGGAGTTCCAAGGTCCTTTAGGTTTCCCTTTAAACTTTCCTTGGGTTAAAGCCAAGGCTTCCCCGGGAGCCGCTGGCTCGGCTTTCTGCTTCTGTTTCCGATTGGAATTTCCTCCGGTTTCTTGGGCGACTGACTTGAGCTTGCCACTCTTGAGTCGATCCTCATCTTCACCATTAGCGTACTTGGTGGCAATCTCCATCATCCGATTCAGGGACATATCTCCGGTTCGACCGAATTTCAAATTCAGTTCTCTGTACTTGACGCCTTCCTTGAAGGCACAAACTGCTTGGTGATGTAACGTGATCCACCTCTGGATGTAATCCCTCAAAGTTTCATTCGGCTTCTGCATGCAAGACCGCAGTTCCATCAGCCCTGCCGGTCGCTTGCATGTGCCTTCAAATGTGGTGACGAACACTCGGGAGAGATCTTCCCAAGTGTAAATGCTGCTAGGCGCTAACTGGTTCAGCGACGCTCTGGCCGAGCCCTCCAACATGAGAGGCAGGTGCTTCATGGCCACTTCATCATTGCCGCCGCCAATCTGGACGGCCACTCGGTAGTCCTCAAGCCAAGTATCGGGCTTGGACTCGCCAGTGAACTTACTGACTCCAGTCGCCAACCTGAAGTTGGGAGGAATCACAGCGGCCCTGATGGCTCTACTAAAGCACTCTGGCCCCGAAACATGTACTCTGCTGCTGGTAGGTGCATCTCTGTCGTGACCTTCTCGGTGAGCCCTGTTCCTGTCGACCAAACCTTGGATGAGAATGGATCTCGCATCAGAGCCTGGCCCTCTGGGGTCGACTGGAATCCTTCGCCCACCACTATAAGGGCGCCTGTCATCCTGCTGGCGAGGCACATACGACCCGCTCCTCGGGGGAGGCGTGGGCACTCGACGTCGACCGTCACGATCGACTTGGTGATCATACTGCTCATGGTTCCCATACTGTCACGCCGGTCTCCACGTCCCTCACGCCTCGGGGGCGATCTCGGGCTGTGAGCCGACTGGACTGTGTCCGCAACAACGGATCTGCTGTGAATCCTGTTCCGCGACTGAGAAACAGCGGAATTCTGGTCTCCTGCTTCCCGGAGTAACGCTTTGATCTACAGCAAGCCTCTGCCAGCCTCCGACTGGGAAGGCTGAATCGACTCCACTATACGGGCGGCAGCTGCTAAATTCTGAATCGGAGTTCGATATACCTGCGTGGGCGGGAAGAGCTGACGTCGACTAGATTCGGGAACCCGTTGTCGCGCACGCTCGTCGAGTGCTCGCTGGAGGTTCTCCAGTCGAGTGCGCTCGGCCAAGTTTGCCAGGCGCGCGTCTTCCAAGGCGCGAGCCTCGGGGGTTTCTCCAACGATAGGAGTGTGCAGTGCATCCATGTTCTGGCGGCGAAGTTCTTCTCTCTGCAAAACCATGATGATTCGGGTCGGAAAAGGTCGCAACTCCTCCAACAAATGCTAAAACACGGCCCCACGGTGGGCGCCAACTGTTGTGGTTCCAAGTCTGACAGTAGTGTAGGGGGGTAAGTATGGAGAGGCAAGATCTTAGCTATGGAGAAGTTGTAAGAACGCAAGGTTTACGAGTTCAGGCCCTTCTCGAGGAAGTAATGGCCCTACGTCTCGGAGCCCGGAGGCGGTCGACTGGATTATGAGAGTATGAATTACAAGGGTGCGAACCCTTTACACTGAGGAGGGGGTGGCTTATATAGAGTCCGCCAGACCCCTCCGGCCCTCAGTTATGCAGGGTTTTAAGTACATTAAGGTCGGGCGTTACTGGTAACGCCCCTAATAAAGTGCTATGATGACCATAAAAGCTACTTAATGACTGACCGTTAGCGTGCGGAGTGACTTTAGGTCTCCTGGCCGTCGGGTGGTTGGAACTTGGTCGAGTGGTTGCTTCTTGGTCGAGTGTCTTCGAGTCCGTCGAGTGAAACACCGCCAAGTCGATTGAAATGTGATTTCTTCTGGAGGTGTCCTTGGGTAGGTCAGTTTGGACAGGTCCACGACCCTACCCTAGGTACATAGCTTCATCACCAGGGGCTAGGGTGCGGCTGCCCTCCCTCCCCCCCACTATATATAGGACCCCTAGGGGAGGGGGCGGTGGCCCTAGGAGATGAGATCTCCAAGGGGGTGGCGGCCAAGGGGGGTGTAGTGCCCCCAAGCCAACTGGGGCGCCCCCACCCCTAGGGTTTCCAACCCTAGGCGCAGGGGAAGGCCCATGGGGGGCGCACCAGCCCACCAGGGGCTGGTTCCCCTCCCACTTCAGCCCATGGGGCCCTCCGGGATAGGTGGCCCCACCCGGTGGACCCCCGGGATCCTTCCGGTGGTCCCGGTACAATACCGATTACCCCCGAAACTTTCCCGATGGCCGAAACTTGACTTCCTACATATAAATCTTCACCTCGGGACCATTCCGGAACTCCTCGTGACATACCGGATCTCATCCGGGACTCCAAACAACTTTCGGGTTACCGTATACTAATATCTCAACAACCCTAGCGTCACCGAACCTTAAGTGTGTAGACCCTACGCGTTCGGGAGACACACAGACATGACCGAGATGACTCTCCGGTCAATAACCAACATCGGGATCTGGATACCCATGTTGGCTCCCACATGCTCCTCGATGATCTCATCGGATGAACCACGATGTCAAGGATTCAATCAGTCCCATATACAATTCCCTTTGTCAATCGGTACATTACTTGCCCGAGACTCGATCGTCGGTATCCCAATACCTCGTTCAATCTCGTTGCCAGCAAGTCACTTTACTCGTACCGTAATGCATGATACCGTGATCAACCACTTGGTCACATTGAGCTCATTATGATGATGCATTACCGAGTGGGCCCAGAGATACCTCTCCGTCATACGGAGTGACAAATCCCAGTCTCGATTCATGCCAACCCAACAGACACTTTCGGAGATACCCGTAGTGTACCTTTATAGTCACCCAGTTACGTTGTGACGTTTGGCACACCCAAAGCACTCCTATGGTATCCGGGAGTTGCACAACCTCATGGTCTAAGGAAATGATACTTGACATTCGGAAAAGCTCTAGCAAACGAACTACATGATCTTTGAGCTATGCTTAGGATTGGGTCTTGTCCATCACATCATTCTCCTAATGATGTGATCCCGTTATCAATGACATCCAATGTCCATAGTCAGGAAACCATGACTATCTTTTGATCAACGAGCTAGTCAACTAGAGGCTCACTAGGGACGTGTTGTGGTCTATATATTCACACATGTATTACAATTTCCGGATAACACAATTATACCATGAACAATAGACAATTATCATGAACAAGGAAATATAATAATAACCATTTTATTATTGCCTCTAGGGCATATTTCCAACAGTCTCCCACTTGCACTAGAGTCAATAATCTAGTTACATTGTGATAAATCGAACACCCATACAGTTCTGGTGTTGATCATGTTTTGCTCTAGGGAGAGGTTTAGTCAATGGATCTGCCACATTCAGGTCTGTATGTACTTTACAAATATCTACGTCTCCATTTTGAACACTTTCACGAATGGAGTTGAAGCGACGCTTGATATGCCTAGTCTTCTTGTGAAACCTGGGCTCCTTGGCAAGGGCAATAGCTCCAGTGTTGTCACAGAAGAGAGTCATCGGGCCCGACACATTGGGAATGACTCCTAGGTCGGTAATGAACTCCTTCACCTAGATTGCTTCTTGTGCTGCCTCCGAGGCTGCCATGTACTCCGCTTCACATGTAGATCCCGCCAGAATGCTTTGCTTGCAACTGCACCAGCTTACTGCCCCACCATTCAAAATATACATGTATCCGGTTTGTGACTTAGAGTCATCCAGATCTATGTCGAAGCTAGCATCGACGTAACCCTTTACGACGAGCTCTTCGTCACCTCCATAAACGAGAAACATATCCTTAGTCCTCTTCAGGTACTTCAGGATATTCTTGACCGCTGTCCAGTGTTCCATGCCGGGATTACTTTGGTACCTTCCTACCAAACTTACGACAAGGTTTACATCAGGTCTGGTACACAGCATAGCATACATGATAGACCCTATGGCCGAGGCATAGGTGTAATGCTTTATTCATGTAATTGTGTGAAGTGGCGATTGTAAGCCAACTATGTATCTCTTTCCCTTCATGTATTACATGGGTTGTGTGAAGATTACCTCACTTGCAACATTGCTTTCAATGCGGTTATGCCTCTTAGTCGTGCTTCGACACGTGGGAGATATAGCCGCATCGAGGGCGTTACAAATGCATTTATCAATTTATTTCATCGCGAAGATCCATCTAATCATTGCAAGGATTCACCTTGTGTTTTCAACTTCTCTTTCTTCTTGTTATCCTTTTGTTACCGGAGTTCTTCATGAAGGTTCTACATGATGGTTCATCAAGGATTTATATTCCTTCTCGAAGTGTTCATCGAGATTCTTTTCTAAGGAGCTCAAGCATTCTTCATCTTGCATCCAGAGTGCAATTCTTTCTTCCGTATCATTGGAGGTGGTATTATGTCATTCTTGATAATTTGAGTTCATGTTTCATGTTCCACATGTTGTTAAGAATGAGGTATTTTAAATTAATAAATCCCTTTGTTGGAATTATCTTGGGCTATATTTTCACCTAAAGTTTTCCCTAAGGATTGTTGCTATTATGGTGCTTATAAATGACCCAAGTTCTTCATCTATCCTCCTGGTGAAATAGTTTCTCGTCTCCGTGTTCATATCAACCCAAATCTTTTAGTTTCGTTAGTGGTGGAATTTCTCCTCATAGTTTTGGGGATGTCTTTCATAAGTCCACATCAAGCTTACTCTTTTCGTTGTTGGTTTTCCAACAACTTCGTTCGACCCTTCTCCTAAGGATACCTTTTCAAGCTCTTTTGTCGCAGAAGTTGGCGTTTTCTTCTACATCCGTTTATCTCAATTATCTATCTTCTATTCTTTCTTCCGGAGGCTTTATGATGTTGCTCTTTTCAGTCATCATCTTGATTTATGAAGAGCATGATCTTTTCTTTGCTTATCCTTTTAATTGGAGTGTTGTGCCCTTTTGCTCAAGTTCTTTTCGCCTTATCAACCATTGCATCTCTTTTCTACCGGAGTGCTATCGAGATTTGTTCTTTCTTATTACTCTTCCCTACCGGAGTGCTTTCAACCTTGTTCTTCCTCGTTCCTCTTTCCTAACGGAGTGTTTTCAACTTCATTCATCTCCGTTGTGTTCTTTTCTCGAAATGGCTTAACCGTTGCAAGGTTCTTTGGGTCCCACTCGTTTGTCAAAGAAGCAACTTAGCTTTACCTCTTCTCTTTCCCTTCCGTTTTTCCCTCCGGTGCCATTCTAGATCTCGGGACGAGATCCTCTCGTAGTGGTGGAGTGTTGTAACGCCCCAAGACCGATGTGCCAGGTGTCCGTCAGTTATTCGCTGTTGTTGCCATGTCATTCGCTTGCATGTTGCATCTTGTCATGTCATCATGTGCATTGCATCATCATGTTTTCGAAACTTCATTCGTCCGGGTTCTCCGAGTTCTCTCCGTTGTCCGTTCTGAGCCCAACCACACTTGCACGCGCTCACGGCATGTCCGAAATAGTATTTTATAAGTGTCCGGAAAATGTTCTCAGAATGGGATGAAAGTTGGCGTGCGGTGTTTTTATAGTGTAGATAGACCGCTTGTCAAGTTTCATCGCACTCGGAGTTCGTTTGATAGCCCAACCGTTAAACTATAGCGGCAGTATAGCCGGTCTAACGTCGGATGTTTTCGGTCTTCGGAAACAGTCGCCGGGCCTCCCTCTCTTCTCTTCTCTCAGCTCGAGACCGTCTACACAGCTCACTGCCTACCGCCAGGTCCAACCTAACCTCTCTCGTCAGCCCACAGCCCCCCTCGTGCGCGTCCGAAAGTTGTCTCGAACCCGACCGGACTGTCGCCACCGTTGTGTCCGGATCATCCCCGAACATCTACAAAATATCACCGTTTTATTATTTGGCCTCCCTAGCCTATTGTTTCTGAACCGTCCGATTTCGATCGGAGGATCCAAACTCCCTCTTTTCCTTATATTTATAGACCACCACCTACCAAATCTAGTCTAACCCTAAAACCTAGGAGGCTTGTCCCTCCCCGCCGCCACTCCTCTCCCACATCGGGATCTCCTCCCGATCCAAATCCATCTCCTCCCAAATCCCCCCTCGTGTTCAACACCAGACCAACCCACGCCCTCCTTCTCGCGCCTGAGGCCTCCCTGCCGACCTCGGGACTCTGCAACCGTGTGCCTCCTTGCCGCCGTTTCCTCCTCACCGCATCCACGAGGAACGGCCTCGTCCCGCCTCGCCATCTTCCCTCGTTCTTCCTACTCCTTCTGTTTGTCTCTCTCTCTCAAGGCTCTCTCTCTGTCTTGCGCAGGAAACACCCGATCCGCTCCAGCCTTGCCGTCCTGCCGAAGTCCCCATGCCTGGGTCCGCGCCCCCGCAAGCCACGGCCGAGGGAGCTGCCTCCTCGCACGCCCGATGCGCGGGCACGACCCCTTGACCCTGCCGACGAGGTCTGCCGCCAAGGACGCCCTTCCATGGCGCCGCCATTTCAAGCTTCAAGCCCCGGACGCCAAGTCCCTGCCGCCCAGGACCCATCGCGCGCCTTCCTCTGCATCGAACGGGAGGACGAGATGCTCGTTTCCCTCTCCATCGCTACGCCCGCGCGCCAGGTTCCTCGCGGTCACCCCCGGAGACTGGTCCTCGCCGGCCTTCCCTGCATGCCCGCTGCCGCCGTTCCCGAGTCTCCTGCTGCCATGGACTTCCTCCGCCGCTCATCGCTGGCACGGGACACCGGCGCCCCCAACCTCCTCATCGCCGCACGCCTACAGGTCCCCTGCCTCGCCGCCCTATGCTTGGATCCAGCCGTCCCCGCGCCGTCACGGCCCTGCAGAGCCGCGCCCAAGACCCACCGGCGCCGCCCGCAAGTCCCCGGCGTCGCTCTGCTGCCGTTTGTCTTCAGAGACGAGCAGAGCAGTTCCCCTGTGCCTGGAACCGCTCGATCTCGTTGACCGCAGCCACGCACTCGTGCAGCGCCTCGCTGGGCCGCTGCCAAGGCCCAGCCTACTTCCCCCTGATCCAGCCTCCTGGACCGCAAAGCCAGCGCCAGGCCTCCCTCTTCCCACCGAACCGGGCCGAGCCCATGGTGTGACCACCCCGCTGGCGCCCCTCTTTTTTTTCCTGCTGTTGGGCTGCCTAGATTTGGCCCGTTTCTATTTTTTTCCCCGCGCTGCGATTTTCTCTTTTATCCAGAAAACTATTGTTTTACAGTTAGGTCCCTAAACTTCATGCATTTAATAACTTCACAACCGTGCATCGGATCTAAATAAATTATATATGAAAGTTGCTTAGGATTTTGTCTAGTTTAATAATATCCAATTTTCATCCATGTTTAAAATGCTGTTTGGTTAAATTTGCTCCTATGACATGTTAAAATGCTTTAATTCATAACTAAATAACCGTAGCTTGGATTTTAATAAACTTTATATGTATATGGGGTAGAAAAATGCCTAGTTTAACATGGTGGCTTCACTTTGCATGCTTAACAACTCTAAAATTATGTTTAGGGCAGAACAGTACCAAACCTAATATATGCATATGAGGAGTTTCCGGAATTGTTGTTCGTTGTTTCCGACCTCATTTAAACTTGACTAGATAGGTAGTTTTCATTTGCTTCACCCTCTTGCCATGCTAACAACATTTAGTCTTGTTGGATACATAAACGAGATCGAACTAAATAACGTGTTGTGGTGTTTTGCCAATATGCAACTCGTTGCCTATTGAGCTCCACTTAATTTGTAGTGTTGTTTGTTGCACTTTGCCATGCCATGCTTCATTAAACCGGACATGCATCATACTCGATTGTGCATCATGCCATGTTGATGTGTTGGTTGTTTACTATGTTGTTTGCCTCTTTCCGGTGTTGCTTCTTCGGGTTGGTTCCGATAACGTCGCGTTTGTGAGGACCCGTCCGTCTACGTCCGTTTGTCTTCTTCATGGACTCGTTCTTCTTCTTTGCGGAATTTTAGGCAAGATGACCATACCCTCGAAATCACTTCTATCTTTGCTTGCTAGTTGCTCGCTCTTTTGCTATGCCTATGCTGCGATACCTACCACGTGCTTATCATGCGTCCTATATATTGTTGAACCAAGCCTCTAACCCACCTTGTCCTAGCAAACCGTTGTTTGGCTATGTTACCGCTTTGCTTAGCCCCTCTTATAGCGTTGTTAGTTGCAGGTGAAGATTGAAGTTTGTTCCTTGTTAGAACATGGAGATGTTGTTCCTTGTTGGAACCTGTTTATTTGTTGGGATATCACAATATCTCTTATTTAATTAATGCATCTATATACTTGGTAAAGGGTGGCAGGCTCGGCCTTATGACTGGTGTTTTGTTCCACTCTTGCCGCCCTAGTTTCCGTCATATCGGTGTTATGTTCCCGGATTTTGCGTTCCTTACGCGGTTGGGCTATAATGGGAACCCCTTGACAGTTCGTCTTGAATAAAACTCCTCCAGCAATGCCCAACTTTGGTTTTACCATTCGCCACCTAGCCTTTTCTTTCCCTTGGGTTCTGCAGACTCAAGGGTCATCTTTATTTAAACCCCCCCGGGCCAGTGCTCCTCTGAGTGTTGGTCCAAACTAGAGTCCTGTGCAGCGCCCCCTCGAGGAAACTCGAGGTTTGGTTTTAGTTGTATGGAGAGCTCATCTGAGTGTGCCCTGAGAACGAGATATGTGCAGCTCCTATCGGGATTTGTCGGCACATTCGGGCGGTGTTGCTGGATTTGTTTTAACTTGTCGAAGTTGTCTTGTAGAACCGGGATACCGAGTCTGATCGGAAGGTCTCGGGAGAAGGTATATCCTTCGTTGACCGTGAGAGCTTGTGATGGGCTAAGTTGGGACCCCCTGCAGGGATTTGAACTTTTGAAAGCCGTGCCCGCGGTTATGGGCAGATGGGAATTTGTTAATGTCCGGTTGTAGAAAACCTGAAGTTGACCTTAATTAAAATGCATCAACCGCGTGTGTTACCGTGATGGTCTCTTCTCGGCGGGGTCCAAGAAGTGAACACGGTGTTGGAGTTATGTTTGACGTAGGTTGTTCTAGGATCACTTCTTGATCATAGTTGTTCGACCGTGCTTTTGCCTTCTCTTCTCGCTCTCTTTTGCGAATAGGTTAGCCACCATATATGCTAGTCGCTTGCTGCAGCTCCACCTCATGCCTTTACCTTACCCATAAGCTTAAATAGTCTTGATCATGAGGGTGCGAGATTGCTGAGTCCCCGTGGCTCACAGATACTTCCAAAACCAGCTTGTAGGTGCCGATGAGACCGTGCAGATGACGCAACCAAGCTCAGGAGGAGCTCGATGAAGATCTTGTCCTTTGTGTTGTTTCGTTCTAGTTGATCAGTAGTGGAGCCCAGTTGGGGTCGATCGGGGGCCTTGTCGCATTTGGGGTTCTTCTTTTATTTTGGTTCCGTAGTCGGACCTTGAATGTATTTGGATGATGTAATGCTTTATTCATGTAATTGTGTGAAGTGGCGATTGTAAGCCAACTATGTATCTCTTTCCCTTCATGTATTACATGGGTTGTGTGAAGATTACCTCACTTGCGACATTGCTTTCAATGCGGTTATGCCTCTAAGTCGTGCTCCGACACGTGGGAGATATAGCCGCATCGAGGGCGTTACAATAGGGGACGACACTCATCTTTTCTCTATCTTCTGCCGTGGTCGGGCATTGAGCCGTGCTCACTCTCGTACCTTGCAATACAGGCAAGAACCCCTTCTTTGACTGATCCATATTGAACTTCTTCAATATCTTGTCAAGGTACGTACTCTGTGAAAGACCAATGAGGTGTCTTGATCTATCTCTATAGATCTTGATGCCTAATATGTAAGCAGCTTCTCCAAGATCCTTCATTGAAAAACACTTGTTCAAGTAGGCCTTTATGCTTTCCAAGAATTCTATATCATTTCCCATCAACAGTATGTCATCCACATACAATATGAGAAATGCTACAGAGCTCCCACTCACTTTCTTGTAAATGCAGGCTTCTCCATAAGTCTGCGTAAACCCAAACGCTTTGATCATCTCATCAAAACGAATGTTCCAACTCCGAGATGCTTGCACCAGCCCATAGATCGAGCGTTGGAGCTTGCACACCTTGTCAGCATTCTTAGGATCGACAAAACCTTCCGGCTGCATCATATACAATTCTTCCTTAAGGAAACCATTAAGGAATGCCGTTTTGACGTCCATTTGCCATATCTCATAATCATAGAATGCGGCAATTGCTAACAAGATTCGGACGGACTTCAGCTTCGCTACGGGTGAGAAAGTCTCATCGTAGTCAACCCCTTGAACCTGTCGATAACCCTTAGCGACAAGCCGAGCTTTATAGATGGTTACATTACCATCCGCGTCTGTCTTCTTCTTAAAGATCCATTTATTTTCTATGGCTCGCCGATCATCGGGCAAGTTAGTCAAAGTCCATACTTTGTTTTCATACATGGATCCTATCTCGGATTTCATGGCTTCCAGCCATTTGTCGGAATCTAGGCCCGCCATCGCTTCTTCATAGTTCGAAGGTTCACCATTGTCTAACAACATGATTTCCAAGACAGGGTTGCCGTACCACTCTGGTGCGGAACGTGTCCTTGTGGACGTACGAAGTTCAGTAGCAACTTGATCTGAAGTTTCATGATCATCATCATTAACTTCCTCTCTAGTCGGTGCAGGCACCTCAGGAACAATTTCCTGAGCTGCTCCACTCTCCGGTTCAAGAGGCAATACTTCATCAAGTTCTACTTTCCTCCCACTTACTTCTTTTGAGAGAAACTCTTTCTCTAGAAAGGATCCATTCTTGGCAACAAAGATCTTGCCTTCGGATCTGAGGTAGAAGGTATACCCAATAGTTTCTTTAGGGTATCCTATGAAGACGCATTTTTCCAATTTGGGTTTGAGCTTTTCAGGTTGAAGTTTCTTGACATAAGCATCGCATCCCCAAACTTTTAGAAACGATAGCTTAGGTTTCTTCCCAAACCATAATTCATACGGTGTCGTCTCAACGGATTTCGACGGAGCCCTATTTAAAGTGAATGCGACAGTCTCTAAAGCATAGCCCCAAAATGACAGGGTAGATCGGCAAGAGACATCATAGATCGCACCATATCCAATAGAGTGCGATTACGACATTCGGACACACCATTTACGCTGAGGTGTTCCAGGCGGCGTGAGTTGTGAAACTATTCCACATTTGCTTAAGTGTGTGCCAAATTCGTGACTCAAGTATTCTCCCCCACGATCTGATCGTAAGAACTTGATTTTCCTGTCACGTTGATTTTCAACCTCACTCTAAAATTCCTTGAACTTTTCAAAGGTCTCAGACTTGTGTTTCATCAAGTAGACATACCCATATCTACTCAAGTCATCAGTGAGGGTGAGAACATAACGATAGCCACCGCGAGCCTCAACACTCATTGGACCGCACACATTAGTATGTATGATTTCCAATAAGTTGGTTGCTCGCTCCATTGTTCCTGAGAACGGAGTCTTGGTCATTTTACCCATGAGGCATGGTTTGCACGTGTCAAATGATTCGTAATAAAGAGACTCCAAAAGTCCATCTGCATGGAGCTTCTTCATGCGTTTGACACCTATGTGACCAAGGCGGCAGTGCCACAAGTATGTGGGACTATCATTATCAACCTTACATCTTTTGGTATTCACACTATGAATATGTGTAGCATTACGCTCGAGATTCATTAAGAATAAACCATTCACCAGCAGGGCATGACCATAAAACATATCTCTCATATAAATAGAACGATCATTATTCTCGGATTTAAATGAGTAGCCATCTCGAATTAAACGAGATCCTGATACAATGTTCATGCTCAAAGCTGGTACTAAATAACAATTATTGAGGTTTAAAACTAATACCGTAGGTAAATGTAGAGGCAGCGTGCCGACGGCGATCACATCGACCTTGGAACCATTGCCGACGCGCATCGTCACCTCGTCCTCCGCCAGTCTCCGCTTATTCCGCAGCTCCTGCTTTGAGTTACAAATGTGAGCAACCGCACTGGTATCAAAAACCCAGGAGCTACTACGAGTACTGGTAAGGTACACATCAATTACATGTATATCACATATACCTTTAGTGTTGCCGGCCTTCTTGTCCGCTAAGTATTTGGGGCAGTTCTGCTTCCAGTGACCACTTCCCTTGCAATAAAAACACTCAGTCTCGGGCTTGAGTCCATTCTTTGGCTTCTTCCCAGCAGCTTGCTTACCGGGCACGACAACCCCCTTGCCGTCCTTCTTGAAGTTCTTCTTACCCTTGCCTTTCTTAAACTTAGTGGTTTTATTAACCATCAACACTTGATGTTCCTTTTTGATTTCCACCTCTGCTAATTTCAGCATTGAATATACCTCAGGAATGGTCTTTTCCATCCCCTGCATATTGAAGTTCATCACAAAGCTGTTGTAGCTCAGTGGAAGCGACTGAAGGATTCTACCAATGACCGCGTCATCCGGGAGATTAACTCCCAGCTGAGTCAAGCGGTTATGCAACCCAGACATTTTGAGTATGTGCTCACTGCCAGAACTATTTTCCTCCTTACAACTGAAGAACTTGTCGGAGATTTCATATCTCTCGACCCGGGCATGAGCTTGGAAAATCATTTTCAGCTCTCCGAACATCTCATATGCTCTGTGTTGCTCAAAATGCTTTTGGAGCCCCGGTTCTAAGCTGTAAAGCATGCCGCACTGAACGAGGGAGTAATCATCACCACGTGACTGCCAAGCGTTCATAACGTCTTGGTTCTCTGGGACGGGTGCGTCACCTAACGGTGCTTCTAGGACATAATCTTTCTTGGCAGCTATGAGGATGATCCTTAGGTTCTGGACCCAGTCCGTATAGTTGCTGCCATCATCTTTCAGCTTGGTTTTCTCTAGGAACGCGTTGAAGTTGAGGACAACGTGGGCCATTTGATCTACAAGACATAGTGTAAAGATTTTAGACTAAGTTCATGATAATTAAGTTCATATAATCAAATTATTCAATGAACTCCCACTCAGATAGACATCCCTCTAGTCATCTAAGTGAAACATGCTCCGAGTCAACTAGGCCGTGTCCGATCATCACGTGAGACGGACTAGTCAACATCGGTGAACATCTTCATGTTGATCGTATCTTCTATACGACTCATGCTCGACCTTTCGGTCTTCCGTGTTCCGAGGCCATGTCTGTACATGCTAGGCTCGTCAACTCAACCTAAGTGTATTGCGTGTGTAAATCTGGCTTACACCCGTTGTATTTGAACGTTAGAATCTATCACACCCGATCATCACGTGGTGCTTCGGAACAACGGACCTTCGCAACGGTGCATAGTTAGGGGGAACACTTTCTTGAAATTATTACGAGGGATCATCTTATTTAAGCTACCGTCGTTCTAAGCAAATAAGATGTAAAACATGATAAACATCACATGCAATCAAATAGTGACATGATATGGCCAATATCATTTTCTCCTTTTGATCTCCATCTTCGGGGCTCCATGATCATCGTTGTCACCGGCATGACACCATGATCTGCATCATCATGATCTCCATCATCGTGTCTTCTTGAAGTTGTCTCGTCATCTATTACTTCTACTACTATGGCTAACGCTTTAGCAATAAAGTAAAGTAATTACATGACATTTATGTTGACACGCATGTTATAAATAAATTAAGACAACTCCTATGGCTCCTGCCGGTTGTCATACTCATCGACATGCAAGTCGTGATTCCTATTACAAGAACATGATCAATCTCATTCATCACATCCTTTTGGCCATATCACATCACACGGCACATGCTGCAAAAACAAGTTAGACGTCCTCTAATTGTTGTTGCAAGTTTTTACGTGGCTGCTATAGGTTTCTAGCAAGAACATTTCTTACCTACGCCAAAACCACAACGTGATATGCCAATTTCTATTTACCCTTCATAAGGACCCTTTTCATCGAATCTGATCCGACTAAAGTGGGAGATACAGACACCCGCTAGCCACCTTATGCAACTAGTGCATGTCAGTCAGTGGAACCAGTCTCACGTAAGCGTACGTGTAAGGTCGGTCCGGGCCGCTTCATCCCACAATGCCGCCGAATCAAGATAAGACTAGTAACGACAAGTAAATTGACAATATCGACACCCACCACTGCTTTGTGTTCTACTCGTGCATAGAAACTACGCATAAACCTGGCTCATGATGCCACTATTGGGGAACGTAGCAGAATTTTAAAATTTTCTACGCATCACCAAGATCAATCTTTGGAGTCATCTAGCAACGAGGGAGAGGGGAGTGCATCTACATACCCTTGTAGATCGCGAGCGGAAGCGTTCAAGAGAACGGGGTTGATGGAGTCGTACTCGTCGTGATCCAAATCACTGATGACCTAGCGCCGAACGGACAACACCTCCCCGTTCAACACACGTACGATTGGGAAGACGTCTCCTCCAACTTGATCCAGCAAGGGGGAAGGAGAGGTTGATGGAGATCCAGAAGCACGCCGGCGTGGTGGTGGAACCAACGGTGATCTCGGCAGGGCTTCGCCAAGCTCAGGGAGAGGGAGAAGTGTCACGGGAGGGAGAGGGAGGCGCCAGGGGCTAGGGTGCGGCTGCCCTCCCTCCTCCCCACTATATATAGGACCCCTAGGGGGGGGCGGCCCTAGGAGATGAGATCTCCAAGGGGGGGCGGCGGCCATGGGGGGTGGAGTGCCCCCCAAGCCAAGTGGGGCGCCCCCACCCCTAGGGTTTCCAACCCTAGGCGCAGGGGAAGGCCCATGGGGGGCGCACCCACTTCAGCCCATGGGGCCCTCCGGGATAGGTGGCCCCACCCGGTGGACCCCCGAGACCCTTCCAGTGGTCCAGGTACAATACCAATTACCCCCGAAACTTTCCCAATGGCCGAAACTTGACTTCCTATATATAAATCTTCACCTCTGGACCATTCCGGAACTCCTCGTGATGTCCGGGATCTCATCCGGGACTGCGAACAACTTTCGGGTTACCGTATACTAATATCTCAACAACCCTAGCGTCACCGAACCTTAAGTGTGTAGACCCTACGGGTTTGGGAGACACGCAGACATGACCGAGACGACTCTCCGGTCAATAACCAACAGCGGGATCTGGATACCCATGTTGGCTCCCACATGCTCCTTGATGATTGTTGGGGATCGTAGCAGAAATTTAAAATTTTCTACGCATCATCAAGATCAATCTATGGAGTAATCTAGCAAGAAGGGAAAGGAGAGTGCATCTACATACCCTTGTAGGTCGCTAAGCGGAAGCATTCAAGTGAACGGGTTGATGGAGTCGTACTCGTCGTGATCCAAATCACCGATGATCCTAGTGCCGAACGGACGGCACCTCCGCGTTCAACACACGTACAGCCCGGTGACGTCTCCTACGCCTTGATCCAGCAAGGGGAGAAGGAGAGGTTGGGGAAGACTCCATCCAGCAGCAGCACGACGGCGTGGTGGTGGTGGAGGAGCGCGGGACTCCAGCAGGGCTTCGCCAAGCACTACGAGAGACGAGGAGGGAGAGGGGTAGGGCTGCGCCAACAGGGGAGGAACTTCATGTGTCGGGCTGCCCCTTTGCCTCCACTATATATAGGGGGAGAGGGAGGGCTGCGCCCCCACCTAGGGTTTCCACCCTAGGGGTGGCGGCAGCCCCAATCCCCATCTGGGGTGGCGGCCAAGTGGGGGGGGGGGAGAGGGAGGCGCACCAGGCATGGGCCTTAGGGCCCATCTGCCATTAGGGTTTGCCCCCTCTTCCTCTTAGGCGCATGGGCCTTGGTGGGGAGGCGCCCCAGCCCACCTAGGGGCTGGTCCCTTCTCACACTTGGCCCATGTATGCCTCTGGGGCCCGTGGCCCCTCCCGGTAGACCCCCGGACCCCTCCGGTGGTCCCGGTACACTACCGGTGATGCCCGGAACACTTCCGGTGGCCAAAACCATACTTCCTATATATCAATCTTTACCTCCGGACCATTCTGGAACTCCTCGTGACGTCCGGGATCTCATCCGGGACTCCGAACAACATTCAGTAACCGCGTACATACTTTCCCTATAACCCTAGCGTCATCGAACCTTAAGTGTGTAGACCCTACGGGCTCGGGAGTCATGCAGACATGGCCGAGACAACTCTCCGGTCAATAACCAACAACGGGATCTGGATACCCATGTTGGCTCCCACATGTTCCACGATGATCTCATCGGAGGAACCACGATGTCAAGGATTCAATCAATCCCGTATTCAATTCCCTTTGTCCAGCGGTACGATACTTGCCCGAGATTCGATCGTTGGTATCCCGATACCTTGTTCAATCTTGTTACTGGCAAGTCTCTTTACTCGTTCCGTAACACATCATCCCGTGATCAGCTCCTTGGTCACATTGTGCACATTATGATGATGTCCTACCGAGTGGGCCCAGAGATACCTTTCCGTTTACATGGAGTGACAAATCCCAGTCTCGATTCGTGCCAACCCAACAGACACTTTCGGAGATACATGTAGTGAACCTTTATAGCCACCCAGTTACGTTGTGACGTTTGGCACACCCAAAGCACTCCTACGGTATCCGGGAGTTGCACAATCTCATGGTCTAAGGAAATGATACTTGACATTAGAAAAGCTTTAGCATACGAACTACACGATCTTTGTGCTAGGCTTAGGATTGGGTCTTGTCCATCACATCATTCTCCTAATGATGTGATCCCGTTATCATCGACACCCAATGTCAATGGTCAGGAAACCGTAACCATCTATTGATCAACGAGCTAGTCAACTAGAGGCTTACTAGGGACATGGTGTTGTCTATGTATCCACACATGTATCTGTGTTTCCTATCAATACAATTCTAGCATGGATAATAAAGGATTATCATGAACAAGGAAATATAATAATAACCAATTTGTTATTGCCTCTAGGGCATATTTCCAATAGTCTCCCACTTGCACTAGAGTCAATAATCCAGTTCACATCGCCATGTGATTAACACTCACAGGTCACATCGCCATGTGACCAACATCCAAAGAGTTACTAGACTGAATAATCTAGTTCACATCATTATGTGATTAACACTTAATGAGTTCTGGGTTTGATCATGTTATGCTTGTGAGAGAGGTTGTAGTCAACGGGTCTTGCCATATTTAGATCCCTATGTATTTCGCAAAACTTTATGTCATATCGTAGATGCTGCTACCACGTTCCACTTGGAGCTATTCCAAATTGTTGCTCCATTATACGTATCCGGTATCTCTGCTCAGAGCTATCCGGATAGGTGTTAAGCTTGCATCGACGTAACTCTTTACGTCGAACTCTTTATCACCTCCATAACCAGAAACATTTCCTTATTCCTCTAAGGATAATTTTGACAGCTATCTGGTGATCCAAACCTAGATCACCTTTGTACCCTCTTGCCAGACATGTGGCAAGGCACACATCAGGTGCGGTACTTCAGCATGGCATACCGTATAGAGCCTATGACAAGAGCATAGGGGACGACCTTCGTCCTTCCTCTTTCTTCTGCCGTGGTCAAGCTTTGAGTCTTACTCAACTTCACACCTTACAACTCAGGTAAGAACCCCTTCTTTGACTGATCTATTTTGAACTCCTTCAAAAACATGTCAAGTGTGTGTTCTTTGAAAGTATCATCAGGCGTCTTGATCTATTTCTATAGATCTTGATGCCCAATATGTAAGCAGCTTTATCCAGGTCTTCCTTTGAAAATCACTCTTCAAACAACCGTTTATGCTTCCCAGAAATTCTACATTATTTCGGATCAAAAATATGTCATCCACATATACTTATCAGAAATGTTGTAGTGCTCCCACTCACTTTCTTGTAAATACAAGTTTCTAGCAAACATTGTATAAACCTAAAAGCTTTGATCACTCCATCAAAACATATATTCCGATTTCGAGATGCTTGCTCTAGTCCATAGAAGGATTGCTGGAGCCAGCATACCTTTTAGCATCCTTAGGATCGACAAAACCTTTTATTGTATCACATACAACTTTTCTTACGAAAACTGGTAAGAAAACTTGTTGTGACATCCATCTGTAAGATTTCATAATCGAAAAATACAACTAATGCTAACATGATTCCGACGGATTTAAGCATCGCTACGGGTGAGAAATTCTCATCGTAGTCAACTCCTTGAACTTGTGAAAAGACTCTTTCCCACAAGTCGAGCTTCATAGACGGTAACATTACTGCCCACGTCCGTCTTCTTCTTAAAGACCCATTTATCTCAATGGCTTGCCGATCATCGGGCAAGTCCACCAAAGTCCATACTTTGTTCTGATATATGGATCCTATCTCGAATTTCATGGATTCTAACCATTTGTCGGAATACGGGCCCACCATCGCTTCTCCATAGATCGTAGGTTCATTGTTGTCTAACAACATGATATCTAAGACAGGATTACCATACCACTTAGGAGTAGTACATGTCCTTGTCGACCTACGAGGTTCGATAGAAACTTGATCCGAAGCTTCATGATCACTATCATTAACTTCCTATTCAACAGACGTAGGCGCCACAGAAAACATCTTTCTGTGTTGCATCACTTTCTGGTTGAAATAAAGGTTCGACAACCTCATCAAGTTCTATCTTCCTCCCACTCAATTCTTTCAAGAGAAACTCTCGAGAAAGGACCCGTTCTTAGCGACAAACAATTTGCCCTCGGATCTGAGATAGAAGGTATACCCAACTGTCACCTTTGGGTATCCTATGAAGATGTGTTTGTCCGCTTTGGGTTCGAGCTTGTCCGGCGCAGCCCCAAACATTAGGAAACGACAACTTCGGTTTCTTGCCAAACCAATGTTCACACGGCGTCGTCTGAACGGACTTATATGGTGTCCTATCTAAAGTGAATGCAGCTGTCTCTTATGCATAACCTCAAAATAATAGCGGTAGATCGGTAAGAGACATCATAGATCTCACCATATCTCATAAGGTCCGGACACACCATTACCCTGTGGTGTTCCAGGTGGCTTCAACTGTGAAACAATTCCACAATGTCTTAAGTGATTGCCAAACTCATAACTCAGAAAATCCCCTTTTGATCAGATCGTAGGAACATGATCTTATTGTTATGATGATTCTTAACTTCACCTCTGAAATCGCTTGAACTTTTCAAACGTTTCAGACTTGTGCTTCATTAAGTAAATATACCTATATCTACTCAAATCTTCAGTGAAGATGAGAAAATAGCGATATCCACCGCACGCTCCAATTCTCATCGGATCACACACATCTGCATGTATGATTTCCAACAAGTCACTTGCCCGTTTCATTGTACCTGAAAACGGGGTCTTAGTCGTCCTGCCCATGAGGCATGGCTCGCATGTGTCAAGCGATTCAAAATCAAGTGACTCCAAACATCCATCGATATGGAGTTTCTTCATGCATCTTAAGCCAATATGACCTAAGTGGCAGTGCCACAAGAAAGTGGTACTATCATTATTAACTCTACATCTTTTGGCGTGAACATGTGTATCACCATGACCGAGATTCAATGAACCATTCACATAGGGTGCATGACCATGAAAGGTATCATTCATGTAAACAGAATAACCATTATTCTCTAACTTAAATGAATGACCGTATTGCAATGAACATGATCTAATCATATTCATGCTCAACGTAGACACCTGATAACATTTATCTAGGTCCAAGACTAATCCCGAAGGCAGATGGAGCGTGCGATGGTGATCTCATCAACTTTGGAAACACTTCCAACACACATCGTCACCTCGCCCTCAGCCAGTCTCCGTTTAGTCCGTAGCTTTTGCTTCAAGTCACCAATAATAGTAACTGAATCGGTATCCAATACCCAGGTGCTACCAGGAGTACTAGTGAGGTACACATTAATAACACGTGTAAATTTTGTTGAAGTTGCCAGCCTTCTTATCTACCATGCATTTGGGGTAATTCCGCTACCAGTGACCGTTCCCTTTACAATAGAAGCACTTAGTCTTGGGTTTGGGTTCAACTTTGGGTTCCTTCACTGGAGCGGCAACTGGTTTGCCATCCATGAAGTTTCCCTTCTAGCCCTTGCCCTTCTTGAAACCAGTGGTCTTGCTAAACCATCAACACTTGATGCTCCTTCTTGATTTCTACCCTTTGCGGTCTTAAGCACCGCAAACAGCTCCGGGATCAACTCCATCCCTTGCATGTCATAGTTCATCACGAAGATCTAGTAGCTTAGTGATAGTGGCTAGAGAACTCTATCAATCACTATCTTATCTGGAAGTTTAACTCCCACTTGATTTAAGTGATTGCAGCACCCAGACATTCTGAGCGCATGCTCACTAGCTGAGCTATTCTCCTCCATCTTGTTGGCAAAAGAACTTGTCAGAGGTCTCACACCTCTCAACACGGGCATGAGCCTGAAATCCCAATTTCAGCTCTTGGAACATCTCATATGTTCTATGGCATTCAAAACGTCATTGGAATCCCGATTCTAAGCCATAAAGTATGGTGCACTAAACTATCAAGTAGTCATCAGGATGTGTCTGTCAGATGTTCACAACATCCACGGACAACGTTGTAGGGGTTTGCACATCGAGCGGTGCATCAAGGATGTAAGCCTTCTGTGTAGCAGTGAGGACACTCCTCGGACTACGGACCTAGTCCGCATCATTGCTTACAATATCTTTCAACTTAATCTTTCTCTAGGAACGTATTGAAACAGGGAGCTACAACATGAGCTATTTATCTACAACATATTTGTGAAGACAATTTAGACTATGTTCATGATAATTGAGTTCATCTAATCAAATTATTTAATGAACTCCCACTCAGATAGACATCCCTCTAGTCATCTAAGTGAAACATGATCCGAGTCAACTAGGCCGTGTTCGATCATCACGTGGGATGGACTAGTCAACATCGGTGAACATCTTCATGTTGATCGTATCTTCTATACGACTCATGCTCAACCTTTCGGTCTTCCATGTTCCGAGGCCATGTCTGTGCATGCTAGGCTCGTCAAGTCAACCTAAGTGTATTGCGTGTGTAAATCTGGCTTACACCCGTTGTATTCGAATGTTAGAATCTATCACACCCGATCATCACGTGGTGCTTCGAAACAACGAACCTTCGCAACGGTGCACAGTTAGGGGGAACACTTTCTTGAAATTATTACGAGGGATCATCTTATTTAAGCTACTGTCGTTCTAAGCAAATAAGATGTAAAACATGATAAACATCACATGCAATCATATAGTGACATGATATGGCCAATATCATTTTGCTCCTTTTGATCTCCATCTTCGGGGCTCCATGATCATCGTTGTCACCGGCACGACACCATGATCTCCATAATCATGATCTCCATCATCGTGTCTTATTGAAGTTGTCTCGTCATCTATTACTTCTACTACTATGGCTAACGCTTTAGCAATAAAGTAAAGTAATTACATGACGTTTAAGTTGACACGCAGGTTATAAATAAATTAAGACAACTCCTATGGCTCCTGCCGGTTGTCATACTCATCGACAAGCAAGTCGTGATTCCTATTACAAGAACATGATCAATCTCATACATCACACATATCATTCATCACATCCTTTTGGCCATATCACATCACACGACACATGCTGCAAAAACAAGTTAGACGTCCTCTAATTGTTGTTGCAAGTTTTTTTACATGGCTGCTATAGGTTTCTAGCAAGAACGTTTCTTACCTACGCCAAAACCACAACGTGATATGCCAATTTCTATTTACCCTTCATAAGGACCCTTTTCATCGAATCCGATCCGACTAAAGTGGGAGAGACAGACACCCGCTAGCCACCTTATGCAACTGGTGCATGTCAGTCGGTGGAACCAGTCTCACGTAAGAGTACGTGTAAGGTCAGTCCGGGCCGCTTCATCCCACGATGCCCCCGAATCAAGATAAGACTAGTAACGGCAAGTAAATTGACAAAATCGACGCCCATAACAACTTGGGTTCTACTCGTGCATAGAAACTACGCATAGACCTAGCTCATGATGCCACTATTGGGGATCGTAGCAGAAATTTAAAATTTTCTACGCATCACCAAGATCAATCTATGGAGTAATCTAGCAACAAGGGGAAGGAGAGTGCATCTACATACCCTTGTAGATCGCTAAGCGGAGAATGGGTTGATGGAGTCGTACTCGTCGTGATCCAAATCACCGATGATCCTAGTGCCGAACGGACGGCACCTCCGCGTTCAACACATGTACAGCCCGGTGACGTCTCCTACGCCTTGATCCAGAAAGGGGAGAAGGAGAGGTTGGGGAAGACTCCATCCAGCAGTAGAACGACGGCGTGGTGGTGGTGGAGGAGCGCGGGACTCCAGCAGGGCTTCGCTAAGCACTACGAGAGACGAGGAGGGAGAGGGTAGGGCTGCGCCAACAGGGGAGGAACTTCATGTGTCGGGCTGCCCCTTTGCCTCCACTATATATAGGGGGAGATGGAGGGCTGTGCCCCCACCTAGGGTTTCCACCCTAGGGGTGGAGGCAGCCCCAATCCCCATCTGGGGTGGCGGCCAAGTGGGGAGGAGAGGGAGGCGCACCAGGCATGGGCCTTAGGGCCCATCTGCCATTAGGGTTTGCCCGCTCTTCCTCTTAGGCGCATGGGCCTTGGTGGGGAGGCGCCCCAGCCCACCTAGGGGCTGGTCCCTTCTCACACTTGGCCCATGTATGCCTCCGGGGCCCGTGGCCCCTCCCGGTAGACCCCCGGACCCCTCCGGTGGTCCCGGTACACTACCGGTGATGCCCGGAACACTTCCGGTGGCCAAAACCATACTTCCTATATATCAATCTTTACCTCCGGACCATTCTGGAACTCCTCGTGACGTCCGGGATCTCATCCGGGACTCCGAACAACATTCAGTAACCGCGTACATACTTTCCCTATAACCCTAGCGTCATCGAACCTAAAGTGTGTAGACCCTACGGGCTCGGGAGTCATGCAGACATGGCCGAGACAACTCTCCGATCAATAACTAACAACGGGATCTGGATACCCATGTTGGCTCCCACATGTTCCATGATGATCATCGGAGGAACCACGATGTCAAGGATTCAATCAATCCCGTATTCAATTCCCTTTATCCAGCGGTACGATACTTGCCCGAGATTCGATCGTCTGTATCCCGATACCTTGTTCAATCTCGTTACTGGCAAGTCTCTTTACTCGTTCCGTAACACATCATCCCGTGATCAGCTCCTTGGTCACATTGTGCACATTATGATGATGTCCTACCGAGTGGGCCCAGAGATACCTTTCCGTTTACACGGAGTGACAAATCCCAGTCTCGATTCGTGCCAACCCAACAGACACTTTCGGAGATACCTGTAGTGAACCTTTATAGCCACCCAGTTACGTTGTGATGTTTGGCACACCCAAAGCACTCCTACGGTATCCGGGAGTTGCACAATCTCATGGTCTAAGGAAATGATACTTGGCATTAGAAAAGCTTTAGCATACGAACTACACGATCTTTGTGCTAGGCTTAGGATTGGGTCTTGTCCATCACATCATTCTCCTAATGATGTGATCCCGTTATCAACGATATCCAATGTCCATGGTCAGGAAACCGTAACCATCTATTGATCAACGAGCTAGTCAACTAGAGGCTTACTAGGGACATGGTGCTGTCTATGTATCCACACATGTATCTATGTTTCCTATCAATACAATTCTAGCATGGATAATAAACGGTTATCATGAACAAGGAAATATGATAATAACCAATTTATTATTGCCTCTAGGGCATATTTCCAACAATGATCTCATCGGATGAACCATGATGTCGAGGATTCAATCAATCCCGTATACAATTCCCTTTGTCAACCGGTACGTTACTTGCCCGAGACTCGATCGTCGGTATCCCAATACCTCGTTCAATCTCGTTGCCGGCAAGTCACTTTACTCGTACCGTAATGCATGATCCCGTGATCAACCACTTGGTCACATTGAGCTCATTATGATGTTGCATTATCGAGTGGGCCCAGAGATACCTCTCCGTCATACGGAGTGACAAATCCCAGTCTCGATTCATGCCAACCCAACAGACACTTTCGGAGATACCCATAGTGTACCTTTATAGTCACCCAGTTATGTTGTGACGTTTGGCACACCCAAAGCACTCCTACGGTATCCGGGAGTTGCACAACTTCATGGTCTAAGGAAATGATACTTGACATTCGGAAAAGCTCTAACAAACGAACTACACGATCTTTGAGCTATGCTTAGGATTGGGTATTGTCCATCACATCATTCTCCTAATGATGTGATCCCGTTATCAATGACATCCAATGTCCATAGTCAGGAAACCATGACAATCTTTTGATCAACGAGCTAGTCAACTAGAGGCTCACTAGGGACGTGTTGTGGTCTATATATTCACACATGTATTACGATTTCTAGATAACACAATTATAGCATGAACAATAGACAATTATCATGAACAAGGAAATATAATAATAACCATTTTATTATTGCCTCTAGGGCATATTTCCAACAATTGCATGCTAGTTTCATACATGAAAGTGCCCCCTCCCCCACCGCCCCTCGACAAAACAAAGGTGAGTTGCAGTCGAGTGGGTAGATATGTAGTTGCAACTAGGCGTCACAATTTCAGTTGCATGTCTAACATACACTTGCAACTACCCCATCTCCCGTCTCCATTTGAGAAAACAAAGTCTAGTTGCATCCGCGTTAGGGGACATGGAGTTGTAGTCGATGCGCTACACTTGCAGTTGCATGCCTAGTGTCAAACGTGCGACTCCCCCCTCTCTTGCGACAAAACAAAAGTCTAGTAGAGTTTGTGTTAGGGGGTCATGCAGTTGTAGTCGAGGGTTACACTTGCAGTTGCATGCCTAGTGCCAGCCATGCAATTGCCCCCTCTCCTACCTCCATCTAACAAAACAAAGCTTAGTTGCGGCGGTGATGGAATACATGCAAGTGTAGTTAGGGGCGACACTTGCAGTTGCATCCCTAGTGTACACATGCAACTGCCCTCACATTCTCCCACTGCCTTCCAAGAAAACAATGTCCAGTTGCTGTCGTGATGGAAGACATGCAATTGCAGTCAGGGCGACACTTGCAATTGCATGCCAAGTGTACGCATGCAACTGCCCCCGCCCTATCCCACTGTCCTCCAACAAAACAATGTTCAGTTTGCGATCGTGATGGAATACATGTAATTCCAGTCGAGGAAGACACTTCCAGTTGCACTGCCCCCACCTTCTCCCACCACCCTGCGACATAACAAACTTTAGTCGCAGTCGTGATGAAAAGACATGCAATTGCAGTCGGGCACGACACTTGCAGTTGCGTGCCAAGTGTACACACGCAACTGCCCCCACCCCTCTCCCACCATCCTCCGACAAAAACAAGCTCAGTTGTGGACTTGATGGAAGACATGTAGCTGCAGTTGGGGATGACACTTGCAGTTGCATGCCTAGTGTACACATGCAACTACTCCCCCTTTCGCTGCCTTCCAACAAAACAAAGTTCAGTTGCGGTCGTGGCGGAAGACATGCAATTGCAGCTGGAGTGCGACACTTGCAGTTGCATGCCTTGTGTACACATGCAACCACCCCCTCTCCCACGGCTCTCCGACAAAACAAAGTTCAGTTGTTGTCGTGCTGGAAGACATGCAGTTGCAGCTGGGGCTAACACTTGTAGTTGCATGTCTAGTGTACACATGCAACTGCATTTGCGGTCAGGGCGCTACACTTGGAGTTGCATGCCTAGTGTACACATGCAACTGTCCCCCCTCCCGTTGCCCACAGACAAAACCAAGTTTTAGTTCTAGTTAAATGCGACACATGCAGTTGCATGCCTATTGGAAGACGTGCAAGTAACTCTCCCAACAAAACCCCACTAAGTTGAAGTCGCCTTGAAGACATGCAGTCGCATTCGAGGGCGACACTTGCAGTTTGTGCCTAGTGGCAGGCTGCCAGCAGACATGCAACTGCCCCCTCCCCCCACACACAAATAAGCAAGACATGCAATTGCAATTGGTGACGGCACTTGCATTTGCACGCCTGGTGGCAAACATGCAACTCACCACTCCCAATCTAGGCAAAAAAAAGCACCAGAAGTTACAGTCGAAGCGGACACTCACAGTTCCGCACCTAGTGACAGACATGGGGTAGATATCACCCCGCCCCACATGTTTGACATGAGAAAAACAACATCCGGAGGAAGAGAGGGAAAAGGTCTTCCACAATTAAAACTTGGTTAGAAATGCTTTCAACAAGAACAATCACAATTACAACTTTAAAAGAAATAGAAAAATAGAAAAAAATATGATGCATCAGAAAGACAAAAATGAAAAGCATTATTATTTAAACAAAAGGGTAATGCATAATAAATGAAATAAACAATATATTATTATTCTATATTTCCTAAAAAGAGAGGGAAAATAAAACAAGCGGCAGAAACTAAAAACTAGGAAAAACATCTAAAATAAAAATAGAAACGCGAGACAAGAAAAACAAAAAGAATACAAGAAAAAACAATACCAATTTCAGATGCTTCAGTAAAAACTGGCCGCTCGTACAAGAGCAAAAGGTCCATGTGCATCCCTAATAAATATAGGGCCGCAATAAAAAAAAGATAAAAGAACATCGGCCACGAGAGAGGCTTGGCGTATTGATTACTATTCCCTCCGTTCCGAAATAATTGTCTTTCTAGCCATCTCAAATGGACTACAACATACGGATGTATGTAGACATGGTTTAGAGTGTAGATTCACCCATTTTGCTTCGTATGTAGTCACTTGTTGAAATCTCTAGAAAGACAATTATTTCGGAACGGAGGGAGTATCTAACAAAAAAAGTCTACCAACCATTGCGTACGACACACCCGCGTGTCAAATTCAACCAAACAGAAAAAGTGATACACCACGAATCTTTGGGTCAATGTCTTATGGCTACCAAATCGACTTAGACTTAACTAATTCATATTTGAGTGAGAATTAGCAAATCCTGAAAAATGAATGCTAGCAAGAATCACACCATTAGAAGGTAAAAAAGTTTAATAAAAAGATAAAAGGCAAACAAAAAAAATAGAAGACACAAGTAAATAGAAAAGAAACAAGAAAATGTGAAAATAAAAGTCAGACTTTTTAGCAAAAGAAAAAACAGCTAACGCCATATGGAACAGAAATGACAAAAAAATAAAAAATAAAAAGCCCAGAAGCCGAACGCTGGTTTAGACAGTGAGATTCGCTAGACAAGTAAAAATAAAGCAAAGACCAACACGTAGCTAAGGCCCAGAGTGAAGAAAAAGAAAGAAAAGAACAAAGCCCAGGTAGAAACGGCAATACAGAGGTGCGAGCGACTCGAATATACTCCAGCGCGAGTCTTAGCACCAAATCTGACCATGAAGGAATCGACTGAGACTTCGTTAAAAATAAGTCGACTGAGTTTTAGCACATCCGATATTTCATGCGAAGCGAAACAGTTGTGTTTCAACAGAAAAAAAGTTTAGCGGTGTAGAAATTTCAAAATTTTACTACTCTGTCTCTTTTACATGTCAAAAATGATTGGGCTTTCACCTAAACTTTTGCGGATGACATTTGGACATGTGCATTTCTATTTCTATTTTTTATTTTTTAACTTTCACATAAACATTTATATGCGAAGGAGCAAATGCTTCCAGGAGCCATATTGGATACCATCCACTTTTTTTTAGAACCCCCTTAGTTGGCGAACGTTCACTAGGAGGGGGTGGAATTTACGAACGATTTCACCGACATTTTTAGTTGTGAGGGGAAGTCAGTTTCTTCATAGCAAGATGACAGTTGGATCCCATCTTAGAACTAAAACTCCCAGCGAACGGTCATCAGATAGGATTTCCGTTTTTTCTATCCGTGGCGAATTCCCCTTTTGTTTTTACCACATACTTATATATTAGCAGATAAATGCAGCATGTCATAATTCAACAACCGCAAACTTAGCCGGACACCCAGAGTCCAAGCCGGAGACGCTTTGATCATATCCGTGCGCCCAACGTAATTTATAAGCAAACAAATATAAGCGACTCCAGATTCCTCAACAGCACCAACCCCGAAGCCGAAACTCGAGCGGGCAGCCGCCGGCACGCGCAGGCGATAGACGTACATGGAGATGCCGGTCAGGATCGGAGCGACCGCCGAGGAGGGAGGGCGGCGGGCCTGCCGATGATCAAGGTTAGGGACGGCGACGGCAATAGGATGATCCTGGTGTCCCATGAGTTCATGGACGAGCTCAGGGCGAGGCCGCCTCGCGCTCGCGCTTCCCTCCGCAGCTTCAGCGAGGAGTTCCTCCGCCGGGTGGTGAATGGCGACGAGGCGAAGCTCGCCGTCCTCGTCAAGGGGTTTGAGGCCGCGCCGGTGATCCTGGACATGGAGAAGGACATCCTCGAACAGCACAAGGCCGTGGGCTACGCCTACACCGAGCTCCACGAGGACGCCGTCGTGGACGACGAGGAGGCTTAGGTCTAGTAGTAATTAGTGTCAAAAACGCTCTTATATTACGGGACATAGTGAGTAGTAATTAGCTCGATCGATCTACACCTGGTTCTAATGTTATCAAATCCTCTAAGCTATAGTTTAGTTCTTTTTTTTACTGGCTGAGCAAAACATGCATTGATGATTACTCGTTTTTGTTTTTTTACATGAAGCTGTGTATCGTGCAATGCTTGTAATGATCAAGGCCAAGTTTGGTTGGTTAACTAGCAAATATGCCCGTGCGTTGCAAAGGGAGACAAAAAATTATGTCTCGCCAAATAAATATGACTCAATATCCTGATGTATGAGCATACTCTATTTTAACATAGTGGCTCACCATGTTGCCATTTATTTTATTTTTCTCACCCTAGCCGATGATGGTCGCGATGTCCACGTGATCACAATGCATTCCGCGGTAAATCACAAGGCTATGAAATTTCCAGTGCATGCCACACTTATCATTATGTTGCACAAGGGAACATCTAAAACTTTAAAAACAAATCTCATTGACCACGAACTACTCCCAACGCCAAGATATATAAAGACTTTCGAAAAACTAATCAAATCCTAGACATAAAATACTTTTGAATCAGTGAACACTTTTCGAATCGACAATTTTGTTTTGAAATTTTTTATTTTCTCAAAAAAATCATGAACATTAGTTTTATTTACAATTTTTTAAATGTATGAACCGGTTTCGAATTCATTAACATTGTTTGACTCAACAAACATTTTTCCAATCGACGAACTTTTAAAAAAAATTAGGGAACACATTTTTATTTTTATTTTTGTGAATGGATATTTTTTCAGATTCCCGAATATGTTTTGATTACATGATCATTTTTTCAAAATCATGAACATGATTTTATTTCCCGACCATTTTTTCCAAAAATTGTGATTTTTTATAATTTTATGAACAGTTTTGCAAAAACACCGACATGTTTTGAATCTGCAAAACTTTTATGATTTTCTAACATTTTTGAATTCACATATATTTTTATGATTTCTCAAACATTTTTTTGAAAAGTTGCAACTTTTAGAATATTAAATCCCGAATTAATTTAAATAAGAAATAAGAAATCATGAACATTAGTTTTGTTTACATTTTTTTAAATGTTGAACCAGTTTCGAATTCATTAACATTTTTTGACTCAACAAACATTTGTTCAATCAACGAACTTTTTAAAAAAAAATTGGGGAAGAAATTTTTATTTTTATTTTTGTGAATGGACATTTTTTTCAGATTCCCGAATATGTTTTGAATACGTGATCATTTTTTCAAAATCATGAACATGATTTTATTTCCCGACCATTTTTTCAAAAAATTGTGATTTTTTATAATTTTGTGAATAGTTTTGCAAAAACACCAACATTTTTTGAATCTGCAAATTTTTTATGGTTTTCTAAACATTTGAATCTGCAAAATTTTGTTTTGAATTCACATATATTTTTATGATTTCTCAAACATTTTTTTTGTAAACTTGCAACTTTTAGATTATTAAAATCCCGAAATAATTTAAATAACAAATAAGAAAAAAATCAAAATAAGAAAAGAAAAGATAAAATAAAAAATAAAAAAACAGGGGAGTAAAGCCCTGCACATGGGCCGGCCCATGAACGCATACATGGATAGGGACATGCGTGAGAAAGGAAAGATGGCGCTACAGGAGCGATCAGCCAACCACTCTGCCGCTTATCGTTTCATGAATTATTCTCGTCGCGCAGCTATATGACAACGAAGGAGACGGTGATTTTTGGTCCAAAAAGTTGAATCGTTTTTTCACTTATGGGTGGCATTGGTGAGTAATTTTTATCAACTTAGAGGGTAATTTTAATGACGGACGACCAAAGCGATAGCCGCTTTATTAGTATATATAGTGTATATCTTTATTGGTCGGTAAGTACGGTGGTTGCAATCGTGACCTTGCATGTATTTAGTGTGTATCTCATGGATGGATTTGGAAAGCCCCGTGAATTTACTTGGCACATGTTTTGTTTTGCCTATTTCTTGAAGGCAAAACAAAGCTTTATAGATTAACGGTGCTCGGGTGTTGGCTTTTGATCTCTAGATCAGATCACTCAGGATCAACAATGTACACGTACTAGCCTCAAGAGGCACGAAAGCACACAACTTGATTGATGAACAGTGCCCAGCACATGCACGTCAAGCCGCAGACTCCTCGTGCGTGACCCTCGAGCTAGCGATCGATTCACTTCGGCGTCGTCGACGGAACTGATGCGTAAACTTGGCGTAAGCAAACAGGAAAAAACGGATCGGTAGACTTCGTTGATGGCCACAGGTGCCTGCCGCACCTGTTGGATACTTTGTATTGATCTTTTCTTTTTCGTTGTACAGATTACATGGGATACTTTAAGTATATATATAGCTAAGCTGGCTAACTAGCAGTCCTACTCGGTGATGGTTTAGAAAACCTACACGGACACATGCATATACACGTGCATGGATCGGACACGGAAGCAGTCGTGTTTAATCCTAATATTCACCCCCTAAACATGACGTCTTCAGTGCGACCTGAATCCAAAATACGACGACTACTACTCATAGGCTTTATCGTCGGCATTGTCTTCGTCAACATTTCAGGGACCGACTTTACTGTCGTTAGCTCATCCGTAGCTTGATGGCAACACTCTCCTTTGGTGGCATCTTCAAACTTCACCTGTTCTTCGGTGCTTGATAGATTATCTTTTGTATCTTTGAGAGAACATCTTTTGAACTCGAGCGTGACCAAACTTCGGTCTAACTTTGAGTTCCAAACTCTTGGCGCTTGCTTCAGCCCATAAAGTGCCTTTTTGAGCTTGTAAACTTTCCCTTCTTCTCTTTGCTTTTCATTGCCGAGGGGTTGTTCGACGTACACTTCTTTTTTGAGGTCACTGTTGAGGAAAGCAGATTTTACATCCATATGATGAACCTTTCAATCCTCTTGTGCTGCCAAAGCTAGGAGCACTCTCAGCGCCTCCAATCGAGCAACCGGTGCAAACACCTTCTCATAGTCAACTCCTTGATGTTGTACGTAGCCCTTTGCAACGAGTCTTGCCTTGTACTTCACAATGGCACCCTTCGTGTCCTTCTTCAACTTATAAAGCCACTTCAAACCTAGGATGCCGATAACTGCCACACGTGTGGGCGTTAAGGAATCTGCCCACACGTTCTGTGTGGTGCCTAAGAGGACCAGCCCACACGTCTGTGTGTGGGCAAAACAATTAGCGCCCACACGTCTCTTTTTTTCCTCCCGGTCCCTCTTACATGTGTGCGTGTGGGCGAAATAGATAACGCCCACACGCGCGGTACGTCAGGCCTCGTACCTCGTGGTCCCGCACGCCCCATGTGACACGCGCGCCCCGCAGTTGCCATGGGCCGGACCCTTGTCCATGTTCGTTTAAGTGCAGTTGCCATGTCGCTGAACTACGGTTGCCATGTCGGACAGCTACAGTTGCCATGTTTGTTCAACTGCAGTTGCCATCTCAGGTCAAAAGTTCCAGATTGCCATTTTTGGACAACTACAGCTGTTGCCATGTGTGGTCTGGTCTACTGCAGTTGCCATGATTTCAAAACTTTAGGAGTTGCCACCTACTAACACTAGGCAGTTGCCATGTAGCGCTACAAAAAAAGGCATAGCAAAAAACACGTTCGGGTAAAAGAGAGAGTTGCCATGTGCTCACAAGCATGCTAGGGCAGTTGCCATTTAAAAAGAAAGAGTTGCCATCTGCTTACGTGCACGCTAGGGCAGTTTGCCATGTATCATGCAAAACATATGGCAACTGACATGTTCGGGTAAAAAAAAGAGAGAGTTGCCATCTGCTTGCAATCATACTAGGACAGTTGCCATGTACACTGCAAAACATACTAGGGCAGTTGCCATGTACACTAACATATGGCAACTGACATGTACGGGTAAAAAATAGAGAGAGTTGCCATCTGCTTGCAATCATACTAGGGCAGTTGCCATGTACACTGCAAAACGCATGGCAACTGGCAACTTGGGTGTGGGAGAGGAGGCGGGTGTGTGGGCGAGATGGCAAACGCCCACACACCAGTCCTTATGCGTGACTGAAAACTGGTGTGTGTGCGAACTGCTAAACGCCCACACACCGGCCCCTCCGTGTGGTAAAACGGATGTGTTGGCGACCTCTCTCACACATCACACACGCGAGTTGTCCTACGTGGCATACAAAATCAGCTAATTCGTGTTAAGATTCGTGCAGAAGTTATTGGACGGTGATGGAGGCGTGTGGACGAGTTGGTTAACGCCCACACGTGTGGGCGTTAACATTTTCGCAAACCTATGGCCTTTTGGTTTGGTGGTCGGGTTACCAAAGTCCACGTGCCATTGCTCTCGATCGCCTTCATCTCCTCATCCATGGCGTGCATCCAACTTGAACTTTTGCTCGCCTCTACGAAGTTCGTCGGCTCCTCAACTCCGAGTAAACACAAATCGGAGTACTCGAGCATAACTGGCTTTGCGTACTTGTAGACTTTTTTGAGGGTCTTGTAGCGACGAGGCCCGGAAGAATCCGTTGTCGATGTTGTGGCTTATGAAGAAGGCGACATAAATTATGTCGGCATCGATGTACTTGAGAAAGACGGTTCAGTCTCGGGCGTGATAGATGCCGGGTCGTTGGCATCCGCGTTATCGGCGTAGTCTTAGGTCTAGTACAGCACAAGGCCGTGGGGTACGCTTACACCGAGCTCCACGACGACGAGGCTTAGGTCTAGTAGTGATTAGCTCGATCGATCTACGCCGGGTTCTAATGTTATTAAATCCTCTCTAGGCTTATGCTATTAGCTAGAAACATCTAGGTAAGTTATGGTATTTTTTTTACTGGCTGAGTAAAACATGCATTGACGACTGCTCGTTTTTGGTTGTTTATATGAAACTGTGTATCTTACTCCCTCCGTACAAAATTATATTAGAGTTGAGACACTTATTTTAAAACGGAGGGAGTATTATCTTGCAGTGCTTTGTAATGACCAAGGCCAAGTTTGGTTGGTTAATTTGATCAGTTCATCAACGGTCGGCAAGTATGGTGGTTGCAATCATGATCTTCAGTGTGTAGCTCATGGATGGGTTTGGTAAACCCCGTGAGTTTACTTGGGTCACATGTTTTGTTTTGCCCG
>NC_057797.1:5361336-5372087 GCF_018294505.1 Triticum aestivum
GATCACATTGGTTATTTGACGGTCCTGTTCCGGCAATAGGATCAAATTATCCCCCAAAAAAGTCCCAAAGTTTAACATGGAACTTAACAGAAAGCCTTCTGACGGCAGTTGTCCGCTCCGCTCTATCATAAGCTAGCCTTTATAGTCTCTTCTCTTGAATGTCAAGTTGACAAAATCAATCGATGGCGACTGATTGCATGATCATGGACTAAGATGTTGATTACCTAAGCAATTCATACTTCACAAGGTTGATCGCCCTTCAGGGTCTTCAAGAAGAAAGAAGAGATTTTTGTAAACTCAAATCCTGTTTTGTTCTTTCTATATGTGTGGATATCCTCCATGGTGATTCACAAAAGCAGCGAACATGCATGAATGAATAATTTCTAGCAAACTGGCCAAGAAGTGGCATGCCTGATATCTTCGTTAGCCATTACTTTGTAAGTGATGCCATGATAAATGACCTAGATATGAAAGACATATTGCCTGGATATGTTAGATCCACTATCTAATACTCCACCCGATCCATAAAAAGTGTCGTGGTTACACTTATTATGAATCAGAGGGAGTATTAAACAGATAAGCGCTTTTCTGAAAGTTACTTTTGGGCTGTCACTCTTCCCCTTCTATGTATGGCGCAGCGAAGCATCCAAGCGGCGACACGGGTGGGGCAGTCTTGAGTCTAGGGACATGTAATTTTTTTTCACCCGTTGTAAGGCACGAACATATTTGCTAGTCCTAAAAAAAAGAATGAAAAAGAAGATGACAAGGAAGCAAACAAGAAGATGAAGTTGAATTTAATGATATGAAAACTTATTTCAAGACTCCAAAAATAGAAACGAAATTACCTATGAATTAGTACCAATATCCGGAATGAAAAGCATGAAAACATGCAACGAAAAAATAATTTGAATTTGAAAAGAAATTTAACCGTGTCCAAAATTGATCTTATTTTGAAGATTTAAATATCATGAATACTAATATCCAAACGGTTTGTCAATCGGATATTTTTTTTAAAAGATATAATTGATACAAACTATGTAATCAGACTGAAAGGCATGGGTGGGTGGGATGTATGTAATACTACCGTTTTTACTTCAAACATATCCGCTAGTCACTTTGTCGTGAGGCCTCCTCGCTAGCTGTCCCACACGTCATAGAGGTGGGTAAGAAAGTTAGCTGGATTAAAGGAGAGAGAAGATACTGTGATGTATATGTTTCAGACAATATGTGGTATTGCCATAATAGAGCAATACATGCACATATCCCCAAACGAAATATGCGGCATCCCACAACTCAGTAGTAATCAGTGCCATCAGAAAAATCACTCTCGTGAATTTGCCCATTGTGGTTGTAGATGCTCTTAGCATGCACTCGGCGGCGGGTCCGTCAATCTACGGGATTACCCTTTTGTTCGAGGGGTATCAATAGGATTATTAGGTCAAGGTTTTAAATAGCGGGTAATGTGCTGGTAGCGGATTGGGTTTTGAATACCCCCAAAATGATTAAATTAAATAGAAAAAAGCCCAAACTAGATATAACTCGGTGTTTGGGCTGGGCTCAGGTTGGGATTTTTAGACCGGGCTTTGTTGAGTCCGGCCCAACCATCTGGCCTGGTTCAAGGTCTACCTAAAGCCCAACCACCCCTCAAAAAAAAAACTAAAGCCCAACTCCAAAGGAAGGAAAAAAGGTCCCACTTCCTGCTGACCTTGGCTGCTACCTACTCCTTATTGCTCATCGGCGGCGACAAAATCCCGCACGATACCGGCGGCGGGCTCGCGCATCAATCCATGGCGCATGACCTCCTTGCGCCATCAGAGAGAACTTGCGCTCTTGCACGACCGGCCGTCCTCTCTGCCAGTACAGTCTCCTTCGGCGGCCCCACATTCAGTACAGTCCCCTTCGGCGGCTCCACATTCCCGCCGCCGCCACCTTTACTTGCACTTACACATTCAAGAACTGCGCGCCAGAATCAGCCATTGAATTTATGTTGCAATAACCCAGCAACGACATGCGCGCATGAGAAACACTGTCTCTGTTCCAAAGCGATCTCCATAGCCATAGTTGCCAGTTTTGGATGCTCGCCAGGGTTTATGCTTCCAAATGCAATCGACTTGAAAAAATGCCAATAACCTTCTTGAGAGAGATAGTCCAGTCGAAGTGCTTCCGTTGTTCCCAGATTCACAATTCTGTCTGACCTGAAAGATAATAAGCGTTCCTACCCCCTCGAGGGGAGCCGTGGTTCTATTTATATTGATTGATGCGGCCGAAGCCAAGCTTGGAGTACAAGAAATATTACAAGGAGTTTGAGTAGGAGAAGGAAAGGAGTTTGAGATGCTACGGAAACATATTCTCTAACACCCTCCCTTAATCTTAACTACCCTAGATTAAGATTACTCTTGAACTCCTCAAATGGTCTTGATGGCAATGCCTTTGTAAAACCGTCTGCTACTTGATCCTTGGAGGGAATAAACCGTATCTCGAGTTTCTTGGCTGCAACCCTTTCTCGCACAAAGTGAAAATCAATTTCGATGTGCTTTGTCCTTGCATGAAACACAAGATTTGCGGACAAATATGTTGCTCCCAAGTTATCACACCATAAACATGAGATACGATTCTTCTTGATTCCCAATTCCTCAAGAAGTGATTCAACCCAAATGATTTCTGCAGTTGCATTTGCCAAGGACTTATATTTAGCTTCTGTGCTTGACCGTGACACGGTGGCTTGCTTTCTGGCACTCCAAGAAATAAGGTTAGACCCAAAAAATACTGCAAAGCCTCCAGTTGATCTTCTGTCATCACTGCATCCTGCCCAGTCAGCATCAGAGAATGCACTCACAAGAGAGGAATTAGACGGTCTGAAATGAAGTCCTATTCCCATAGTATGCTTTACATATCTTACAATTCTCTTGACAGGTGCAGAGGTAGGTGCATGCAGATATTGACAAACCTTATTGACAGCAAATGAGATATCTAGACGTGTGAGAGTTAAATATTGTAATGCTCCCACAGTACTCCTATACCTTGTACTTTCCTCCTCCTGAAGTGGCACACCTTCATATGCTGAAAGTTTTTCTGAGGAAGACAAAGGTGTAGGAACTGGCTTGCAATTCTTCATCCCCATGCGAGACAGAAGCTCAGTGATATATTTCTCCTGATTTAACACAATTCCATCTTGAGTTTTCTTGACCTCAATACCTAGGAAGAAATGCAAATCACCTAGGTCTTTCAAGGCAAACTCTGAGCTCAAATCATGCAGAAGTGCATTAGTAGCATTTTGTGAAGAACTTGCAACGATGATATCATCAACATATATAAGCACAAAAATGACTACTCCAGCCTTGTTATAAATAAACAATGATGTATCAGCTTTGGAGGCAATGAAACCAAGATATTTCAACTGTAAGCTCAATCTGGAGTACCATGCTCTGGGTGCTTGTTTTAAACCATAGAGTGCCTTGTCAAGCTTGCAAACATAATGTGGTGACTTCTTGTCCTCATAACCAGGTGGTTGTCTCATAAACACTTCCTCTTCTAGAATGCCATGCAAAAACGCATTCTGTACATCTAGATGTCGTAGACTCCAACCCTTGGATACAGCAATGGCTAGCACAAGTCTGATAGTTGCAGCTTTAACAACAGGACTGAAAGTGTCCTCATAATCAATACCATAACGTTGTTTAAAACCCTTTGCAACGAGACGTGCTTTGTACCTGTCAATGGAGCCATCTGCCTTCTTTTTAATTCTGTAAACCCATTTGCAATCGATGATATTTTTACCTTTCTGATTTGGTACAAGATGCCATGTCTTGTTCCTCATAAGTGCAGAATATTCCTCATCCATTGCCTTCTTCCACTTAGGATCATCAAGTGCACTATTCAATGTTGTTGGTTCTCCTGAAATACACAACATTCCATATGGTATAGTCCCATCTTTTCTTATTTTAGGATTCCGTATACCTTTCTGTAATCGAGTCATAACTCGTGAAGAAACTGCTGGCTGGACCACAGGAGCACTCGCCGCAGAAGATCCCGAGGAAGCTGCATGTGATGACACAGGCGAATCTGGCGCCACCTGCGCAGAGGATCCTGTAGCCGTTGGTGTGGCCGCTTGTGTGTCCACCACACGGGTGCCAGCCGCCCGAGCCGGCACAGCGGATCGACCGCCCGACCGTGGTTGCAGGCGCGCGCTGGGCGAGGGAGATTCGGCCCCATGGCTGGTACCGCCTGCTGCTGAGGTGGCGGCGTGGGAGTGGCGCGCGCTGGGCGAGGCAGATTCGGCCCCTCAGCCGACCCCGCAGCTGGTCCCGCCTGCTGCTGAATCAGCGCTGCGGTTGGTGGGAGCGCGATCCGAGGCTGATTTGGCCGCGGGATCCGAGGTCTGCGCACGAACAGGAGTTGCGGGCGCCGCCGGATCAGCTTCGTCATCTGTGCCAGGTTCGTCGCCTTCCTCAGCATGAAGTATAAGATGATCTTGAGCTTGATTTTCAAAATTTTGATCATTTTGAGCGCCGTTTTCACCAGGGACCTGTACAGGCAACAGAGAAGAACCAATACCAGCAGGAATATCATCACTTTGGTTAGTACAACTGTCGCCCCCATGATCAAAAGACCGAAGATGTGGAGGAAGAAGAAGGATTTCCTTGCGGAGAAGTGCACCAGCATTGGGATGAAGGGAAGCAAAAGGGAACACTGACTCATCAAAAACTACATCTCTGGATATGTAGACCCTACCAGTAGGAACATCTAGACATTTAACTCCTTTGTGCATGGGACTATAGCCTAAGAAGACACACTTTTTGGAGCGAAAAGCGAGTTTGCGTGTGTTATAGGGTCTGAGGTTGGGCCAACATGCACAACCGAAAACACGAAGAGATGTGTAGTTGGGTGTGACACCAAGGAGTCGTGTAATAGGTGTTTCAAATTTGATGACTTTACTAGGAAGCAAATTGATAAGATATGTAGCGGTTAAGAATGCTTCATCCCAGAATTTGAGTGGCATGGATGCATTTGCTAGCAATGCTAGCCCCATATCAACTATGTGACAGTGCTTTCTTTCAACAGATCCGTTTTGTTGATGAGCATGAGGGCAAGAGACATGATGTGAAATACCAAGTTTTTGGAAGAAAGAGTTCAATTTTTCATACTCACCACCCCAGTCACTTTGCATAGCAATGATCTTGGAGTTCAGTTTGCGTTCAACAAGGTTTTGAAAATTGATGAAGACTTGGAATACATCAGACCGTTTCTTTAACAAGTAAATCCAAGTAAATTTACTATAGTCATCAATAAAGCTTACATAGTAAGAAAATCTCCCAACTGAAGTAGGGGCTGGTCCCCATACATCTGAAAATATAAGTTGTAGAGGAGCAGTAGACACACTAGTAGAGATGGGATAGGGTAATTGATGACTTTTTGCTTGTTGACACGGATCACAAACTGACTCAACACTATTCTCATAAGAGAGTTTATTTTTGCTAAGAACATATTTAACTATGACTGAAGATGGATGACCTAATCGACTATGCCACCTTGATGATGATGGCTTGGTGACAATATTTGCTTGTTTATTGGACCATGAAGATGATGATGATGATATGAGTGGATAGAGGCCTCCCACGCACCGTCCTCTAAGAATGATTCTCCTTGTGCTCAAATCCTTAACCAAGAAAAAGTGAGGATAGAATTCTATAAGAACATTATTATCAAGGGTGAATCGATGAACAGAAACAAGATTTTTGGAAGTTTGAGGAACATGCAAGACATCTTTAAGGTGCAAATTTTTCATGGGGTTTTGAACAATTGAACTACCAATGTGGGTGATATTCATACCAGAACCGCTTGCCGTGCGAATTTGGTCGCCTCCGTTGTACTTCTCCCGTACTGTCAGCTTGTCAAGTTCACCTGTGATGTGATTTGTTGCTACACTGTCTGCGTACCAATTAGTGTCCACGCCATAGGAGACAGCATGCGCCTCCTTCTCTTCTTGATCATTCTCTTCATAGCGCCACCAGCAGACACGTGCACCTCCTGGATGATGTCTATAGCATATCTGGCACTCAGGATAGTCATGCTGCTGCTCGCGTACCTGCTGTTGCTGTTGCTGTCGAGGGCGTCCTCTGAATCCGCCGCCTCTATTTGCAGGAGAAGGCTGGCGGTGACCGCGGTCACCGCGGCCGCGCCCTCTTCCTCCTCGCCCACGGGATCTACCACGGGACTGGCCGCGGCCTCTGTAGACGGCATTGGCAGATGAATGAAACCCGCCTGAAGACGAGTCTTCCAGCATCTCCATCCTCTGATCAAAGGCGGAGATCTGAGCGAAGAGGTCATCGGCGGTGATTGTGTTCTTGACAGCGCCGATCGCCGCCACCACGGAGTCGTAGTCGCGGTCGAGTCCTGCGAGTATGTAGTCCACCATCTCCGAATCAGAGACGGGACGACCAGCGGCAGCTAGTTCATCCCCAAGGCTTTTCATCTTCGCCATATACGCCGAGCTCGACATTGTGCCCTTCTTGGTATTGGTGATCGCGATCCTTAGATTGGTGATCCGGGACTGTGATTGCGAGGCGAAGAGATTGTTCACCGTCGTCCAGAGCTCATAGGTGGAGTCCTTCCCGACGACTTGCGCAAGGATTTCTGGAGACATGGAGTTGAGAAGATATGACAGGACCTGCTGGTCTTTGGCGATCCAGGGCCCGTACAGAGGGTTCAGCTCGAGGGCCGTCGTCTTGTCCGCCTTCGTGATCTCCACAGTCTTGGGTGGAGCGGCGTCAGAGTTGTCCAGGAGCCCGGTTACCTGCGCACCTCGCAGGGCTGGGAGCACCTGGGTCTTCCAGAGGATGAAGTTTCCTCTTGCTAGCTTCTCAGATGGCGGCGATCCGAGGTTGAGGCCGACGCCGGACGAAGAAGCCATGGAGACGATGATATGTGGTTCTAGGGTTTTGATTTGTGGTTAGATGTAGGAGAAGAGGTGGCTCTGATTACCATGAAAGATAATAAGCGTTCCTACCCCCTCGAGGGGAGCCGCGGTTTTGTTTATATTGATTGATGCGGCCGAAGCCAAGCTTGGAGTACAAGAAATATTACAAGGAGTTTGAGTAGGAGAAGGAAAGGAGTTTGAGATGCTACGGAAACATATTCTCTAACATGACCGACTGGTGATTATGATTTTGCTCCCACCGCAAGGTGTCATGCAGGTTGCGGAAGATTTCAGCCTTCTCCATGTTTCCTCGTTGATATCTAATGTTGTTCCCATGCCTGACTAGACCACTAATGCTGTTCCCTTGCAGGTTGACCACTTCTTCGTCCTCAAGACTACCTTGTGGAAAGAAGTGATCACGCACACTCCCATCCCTACAGACATACTCAACAAGGGTGCTCTTCCCTACTCTTGTTGGCCCAACAATCGGAAGTACAGCCAAGTCTGAAGTAGCACCAGGAGGAGGCAAGAAATTTAGGACCCGTTCCCTTTCCATTTGGCGACCAAACATGCAGTTGTCCAACAGCAGATACGTGCCATAAGGTTGGCGGAGGATGCGAGGATATAACTGCAAGAAGAAAAGAAACTCCTTCATACCAGCCACGGTGTCTTCAAGGGTGTCCACCATCCGTTGCAGCTCTTCTCGCTTGTTGCTGTTTGTGCCGAACAACAGTGCTTCTCTGTTGCTGCTACCACCGCGTGTGCGAGAGAAACGAAGGCGTTTGATTGGACTGGATTTTGACACTGCAGATGAGGAGTGGCTCATCTCCTCCTCCCCCTCCTTCTCGTCGAGGGAAGCTTGGAAGCTCAAGGCATCGAGAACGTAGCGGCCTCTGTACATTCCCTGCCTCAACATCTTGATCTGACGGAGCATCGCCTGGTTGGTGATGTGCCGTGCCTCGGCCTCCTCGACGATGATGTCGATTCTCAGTAGGACACTCTGTAGCCTCAGTAGAATCTTGTCGATGCCAGGCTGATGCTGAAAGTATTTGCTGATCACGAACGAAGCTGACCTGCTGATGAGGTCGCCTACGATTGCAGAGACGAGGATATCCATTGATCGCGAACCACCTCGACTCAGAGCTCGAGTGGCGCGATGGAAGAGGGATAAAATTAGCAATGGGTGATACTAGATATTTGCGGGTGTTACTAAATTTTGACCAGAGACCTGGGCCGGTGTTCTGGATGGAAGATTTAAAGGCGACTGACTATGGCAAGGTAGTATGAGGCACTGTGGCTAGTGCTGGATGCATCGGCATGCTATATATACGACGTGGTGGTGCCCTGCTAATGTTTGAGTAAGTCTTTGCCCGCCGTGTGAAATTGGGTTTGACTTAACTTGTGTGGACTTGCTGCTTCAGTTTCTTTTCTTTACTTGTACTGTTAATTTGATATATGTCACTGTCAACTTGGTGTATTGAAAAATGCCTCTGCAAAAAATGACTTACGCCCTGATTGGATTGTCGTTTTTCATGCTTTACACCCGTAAAATATACGGACCTCAATCCGTCGTTTCTCTTTCCAGTTGGAAATCAGAGTATTTAACAAAAAACTATCACAATTCGTGGAACCGTGACTACAAACTACCACTTTACAAATTTGTGCGGAAAACTACCATTTTCTCGTTAATCCTTGACTAAAAACTACCATATCTGAAAAGTGTCCGATTTGATTCTTTTAAACGCGTTTCTGACTAGTTGGGCCCACACATAAGCGGGCTAAAAAAGCAATCGGGTCCCTATTTATTTTTCAAAAAAGCAATCCAGTCCTGTAGCAGCGGCAGCGGCAGGAGGAGGAGGATGGTGGTGAAAAGCGGAGGCGGCGGCGGCGCGGAGGAGGGGGCCGCGGACACGGCGGTGCGACGGTGGGCTATGTTGCACGGATACTTGGATACGTATCGGATACGCGATACGGGGATACGTCTGATACGTCAATTTTCTAAAAACATGGATACGGGGATACGTTTATATATAGATGTTACATATATTAATTATTACAAATATGAAGAAAAATTTAAGTAACTTCTAGGTCAAAGCATGCCTCAATACGATTACCCCTTTCTTTTCTTGCACTTAGTCCACTTCCATTAATTGGCAGTGAGATTTGCCTAGGTTTGCTGTTCCAATCAATGCATCCACACTCTCTTGCTCACCTTTCAATTGAACAAAAACATTGACAGACATGTTTTCACATGAACTCGCGCCCATGTTGGGAATCTTCAAAAGGTGTGCCTTTATTATTGAGGGGATTTCACGTCAAAAGAGGGGTTTTAGGTATCCAAAACGTATCGCAGAAGTATCCTAGGAGTATCAAACATTATTTTCTTTTTTTTTAAATCAATATATCGAGGGATACTTACGGGATACGTATCGGGCAGTATCGGGGCAGTATCCGGGTATCGGGGCAGTATACGGCTGGATACGCGCACTTTCTAAAGTATTCGTGCAACGTAGACGGTGGGTGGAGGCCGGCGGCGCGGAGGAGGGGGCCGCGGACACGGCGATGCGGTGGTGGGTGGAGGCCGGCGGCGGGAGGCTGGTGCTGGACGGCGGGCTGGCCACGGAGCTCGAGGCCCACGGCGCCAACCTCAACGACCCGCTCTAGAGCGCCCAGTGCATCCTCTCCTCCTCGCACCTCATTCGCAAGGCAAGCCGCCGCCGCCCAAACACCCCATGTGTGATGTTCGCCGGCCCTCAGTTGTGGCTGTGGCCAGCCATGGCCGCACAGGTTGCCTGCTTCTGCTCCCGCTCCTCACCATCACTACCGCGTCATCAGCGGCGCTCCCGCTGCTCGTGCTTCTCTCTCTCAAGTCCTCCCTGAACGACCCGGCCGGCGCGCTCAGTCCATGGATGTATGCCGCAGTGGCCTCCACAGGCGCCACCCGGTCGCTCTCCCCTCCGTGGTGCGCATGGCCCAGCGCCGTGTGCGACGCGGCCACTGGCGACGTCGTCGGGGTCGATCTGTCTTGCCACGGGCAGCCATGGCTGGCCACAGCCACGGACAAGGGCCGGACTGGATTGCTTTTTTGAAAAAAAAAACTAGGGACCCGATTGCTTTTTTAGCCCGTTTATGTGTGGTCCCAACTAGTCAGAAACGCGTTTAAAAGAGCCAAATCGGACACTTTTCAGACATGGTAGTTTTTAGTCAAGGATTAATGAAAAAATGGTAGTTTTTCGCACGAATTTATAAAGTGGTAGTTTATAGGCACGGTTCCATGAATTGTGGTAGTTTTTTGTTAAATACTTTGGAAATCACATCTGACTGGCGATATATACCTGTAAAAAAAATACGGGCGTATAAATTTACCTCGATTCCAAGGGGGGCCTTAAGGAAATGCCATTGTAAAAAAAAGGGTTAATTCGATATAGGCCACTGGCGCATTGACATATTTTAAACTAGTTTATAATATGTGTATGGAGTGATTTGGACAAGCGGATAGTTGGATGTCAATCCTGATTTTTAGAAATGTGTCTAAGATTTTACTTTGGTACACTCCTCTTAAAAGTTTGCACAAATCTTAAATAAAGTAACTTAAAAAGGCTATCACCATATTAGCCAGCATATTAAACATTGATTTTGATACAAAAGACTATATTATCGTTCTTTATTGAAGGGGTACCTCCCAATCTCCACTTTTAATCTGAGAGGGGAGGGGGGGTTGTACCCAAACAAAGTTAAGTTTTTTTGGCAACCAACTCACTCAATACATATTTTGTTTGGTTTTTGAGGTGTCATGGTCTTTACTTTTCTCTAGCGTGAAAGACTACCCTTTGTT
>NC_057797.1:5372483-5376894 GCF_018294505.1 Triticum aestivum
AATTTTCTACAGGTCACGATGTCATATCAGAATTAACTAACCGATACCCTGTATTTTTCCTTGTAGAATTTCTCCTTGACGTGTTAAATTGGCTGGGAAACATCAAGCAGTCCTCGGCTGCCATGTGGAATCGATTGAGTCTGACTTGACTCAGCAAATCTATGCCAAAACAGCACTACTTTTTTGTTTTCTACCTTTGTTTACTTCTATCTTATTTTATTTCACGTCGCGATATCACATCAAAACTATCTAACTGACACTTTTTCCTGTAGAATTCTGCTGGGCGTGTTACATTGGCTGTGGAACTTCATGGAGTCATATATATGTACGACTCGAAACAGCTCCACAAGACAAGCACCCGCAAGAAGACGAGATGACACACTCGTAATAACGCTACATATTCACCATCAGCATATTAATGTATGCCATGAAGGGTATTGGCTCTCGTAATGTCCACACACGTACGTGAAAATTCAATTATTTTGTACCACTATAAATTCTGGAAATCATACGAGAGTTGCAGTATTTTCTAGTATCAAAATTTGTTTGTCAGCATTTTAACCTCGACCGAGGCAGGTCGTGCGCCGAGGTCTGCTGAAAAGTGTGACCTAGACAAGCAGCCCTCTCTCTGGTTCCTGCTGAAGACTATACTGCCGTGCCGGACTAGTATGGTTGGACTTGAACAGCTTGCTTTCCTTTTTCTTTTCCTTTTTTCGGGTAAGACTTGAACAGCTTTTTACAATCACCAAGTCCATACAAATAGCTTTCTGCAAAAAAAGAAATTCCAGGACCTACTAAAGGATACTCCCTCTATCCGGAAATATTTGTCACAGAAATGGATAAAAATGAATGTATCTAGAACTAAAATAGGTCAAGATACATCTATTTCTCCGATAAGTATTTCCGAACAAAAGGATTACTACTGGCACATATTACAGGACCATCCAATTCAAAATTGGAAACATCCAAGACTGGACCAGGGACATGTGTTGTCATGAAACTGATTTGCTTTTCTGTAGGTTTTTAGGTCTCCGAGTTTCTCCTCCCATTACCACAACATAAATAATTTTCCAGCAAATGTGTAGCAAGGTGTGTGTTTCAAACATTTCCTCTAAAAAAACTAGAGTATGTTAATGCTTTTTTTATCGTTTAGGTAGATCCCATCACCGGTGTTTACCTATTTTGTGTTAGATAAATATGATTCTTCATACTTAGTTGATTCTTTAATTTTGGGGAAACTATAATTTTCATCCAATCAACTATTTAATTGTTTTCATAAGCTTTTTGACTTTTGTATGTCACAAGAATATTGTGGGTAATGGTTTTTTAGTTGTCACTTTAGCTTTTAATGCTTTGTCATTCATTGCAATTACAGGAGAGTGAGAAGTGGCGGCACCCGGTTTCGGCATCGTGTTGATATAGAAGACAATGACCTGTGAGAGGGGGGTTGAGTCATGCGTATTGTATTAGGTGCATGTGATTTTTTTTCTCGTGGAATGCACGGGCATGTTTCCTAGTTGAACATGAAAGTTTATATCATGATGAATCTTTTGATACTCATTTTGTATTATAAATATTTATATTTTTCTCCAGAAAGTGGATCAACCATATACAAGTTTGACCTTACAAAAGTAAATACACCTTATATTTTGAAACAAATGGAGTATTTCATTACATGTCATGATGTCACGACATAACTAACTGATTGATACACTGTTTTTTTCCTTGTAGAATTTCTCCTTGACGTCTTATATTGGCTGGGAAACATCATGGAGTCTTCGGTGGCATGCGGAATCAAGTCCGACTTGACTATCTATATCTATATTTATATCTACTATTAAAAGGAGGTGATATTTTTGGTTTCGTCCCGCTTTATTTGGTCCCGCTTCAATTAATTTCACATACGCTATTTTGTTTAGTTAGTTGCCACCCGTTCTGGCCAAACGGAGGAAGCCCATCTGTCGGTGCACTATGGCCCAGGTCTGAAGAGCTAGCAAAAAATAAAATTGCCCATGGAAGAGTTCGATCTCATAACCTGCCAACCGGCCACACACCCATCTAGCGATATGAGAGGATTTCTTTTCTACCATTGCAAAGCACATGCCTTTTTGCTAGTCTACTATTAAAGAGAGGTGATATTCTTGGTTTCGTCCCGCTTTGTTTAGTCCCACTTTGATTAATTGCATGTACGCTATTTGGTTTCGTTACTTGCCAGCCGTTTTGGCCCAATGGAGGAAGCCCATCTGGTGGCGCACCGTGGCCCAGGTCCGGAGAATTCGCAAAAACTAAAATTGCCGATGAGAGGGTTGGATCTCATAACCTGTCAACCGGTCACACACGGTTTGCCCAATTGCCGAGATCCGATGAATTGTGAATTTATGATCAGCTTATCTATGAATATTATTTGAATCTCCTCTGAATTTTTATATGCATGATTTGATACCTTTGCAAGTCTCTTCAAACTATCGATTTGGTTTGGCCAACTAGATTGGTTTTTCTTGCAATGGGAGAAGTGCTTAGCTTTGGGTTCAATCTTACGGTGCTTGATCCCAGTGACAGAAGGGGAACCGACATGTATTGTATTGTTGCCATCGAGGAGAACAAGATGGGGTTTTCATCATATTGCTTGAGTTTATCCCACTACATCATGTCATCTTACTTAATGCGTTACTCTATTCTATGAACTTAATACTCTAGATGCAGGCAGGAGTCGGTCGCTGTGTGGAGTAATAGTAGTAGATGCAGGCAGCAGTCGGTCTACTTGATACGGACGTGATGCCTATATTCATGATCATTTCCTTAGATATTGTCATAACTTTGCGCTTTTCTATCAATTGCTCGGCAGTAATTTGTTCACCCACCGTAATATTTTCTGTCTTGAGAGAAGCCTTTAGTGAAACCTATGGCCCTCGGGTCTACTTACCATCATATAAGTTTGCGATCTACAATTTTAGTTTCCTATTTACTTCCTTTGCAATCTTTTATTTTCCGTTCCATAAACCAAAAATATCAAAAATATTACTTTACCGTTTATCCATCTCTATCAGATCTCACTTTGCAAATAACCGTGAAGGGATTGACAACTCCTTTATCGCGTTGGGTGCAAGTTGGTGTTTGTTTGTGCAGGTATTCGGTGACTTGTGCGTTGTCTCCTGCTGGATTCATACCTTGGTTCTCAAAACTGAGGGAAATACTTACTCTACTTTGCTGCATCACCCTTCCTCTTCAAGAGAAAAACCAACGCAAGCTCAAGAAGTAGCAACTACCATGAAAATGCATATCGACCTAGCAAGAATCAAGCCTAGTAATACCTCCTTCAAGGGTATCATACCGAGAGTTGAAGCACAATGCTCGGGAATGTTGACTCTAGATGTAGTCTTCGGAACACCTGAATGTTTCGAAACAAAGAGTTAACCTTCGACATTGTCCTTTGGAGGAGCGACAAGCACACACTCATCAGGAGAACAATCTTTGCTCTTTTTCATGCTGTCCCGCAATACGTTTATCCGAATCTAAAGATGTCGGGGCCATACGGCGCCATAACGGTAGGGATAATAGTCTTCATGACCGCTTCTCAATGAACACTGTTTATGAACATGTCTGCACGGATAAGAGTGTGCGCGATGGCTTCTCAATGATCCTCTTCTTCGCAAAAGGCGGTCTTAGGCTGCTCATAGTGGAGAATAACTTAGACTAGTAACATGCATATGTTACTAGTCTACGTTACTACCTTCATAGTGGGTAGTGTCATATGCATGGTAACATGGATATCTTTATTTACTACTTTGTAGATTCATTTTGCATTGAGAAGCGCTATGTGATGGTAACATATTATGTTACTCTATTTACATCTCTCCTCCTTAACTACTTGTTGTCTCATCATTTTTGCTTATGTGGCAGCTATATTACTATCTATGTTACTCCCATTATGACCAGCCTTAAGGATGGAGGAGTGATTGACATGTGGGAAAGCAATATTAAATTCAGACATCATAATTGTGGTTGTCAAAATAGCTGATTATTATTGAAATACCTGAGGATATTAATGAGGAAACGTGGAGAAGGCTGAAATCTTCCGCATCCTTTGTCTCATGGTAGCCTGCTCCAATCGGCTTACGAAACTTTCGTTATTGGGTTAGCCATGCACTTCACATGTTTCTAGTGATTCATATGGCATCACCAAATGATACATGTCTTGAATAAGAATATACAATGCATTAGAACGCCCTTGTTGACGATTGTTTATTGCGACAACACTTGAAGAATGTGACATCTCACATCGGATAAAGCCTAACTCTTCCTCCTCTTGCTAATACTATGTGGTTGTAAATTATGGCCAATACCAGCGATATAAGCAGTGATTACAATCCAGAGGTTACTCATACTCTGGAAACATTATGTAAGCAACAGT
>NC_057797.1:5377148-5386428 GCF_018294505.1 Triticum aestivum
AAGTCTCCCTTATTGTCCCTTTATAGAAGAGTACATGAGTTTCTCACCTCATACGGCTCCTCAGTCAATTCTTTCGAACGGATCCTTTTCCTCATTTGAGAGCCTTCGCCTTCCATTCCACCCTGAATACTAACGAAGACCAATAGAGTAGCGTTTCCATGTTCTAATTGAACATTTTCCAGTTATGATATGATTAAAGGAGAAGTCTGTTCTATTGCCAAACATATGCAGTTCAAATCACATCTTATAATAATAAGAAATATTTCTCGGTATCAATCCCATTGCCCCTTATTCTTTGAGAATCCGAAGGATTGTTTTCGAGTTTCCCGAGCTCTTTTATCTTTGACTTGTTTGTTATAGCTTTATTCTTAATTTATTTCATTTTGATTTTCCCTCTTTCTATATTCCTATCCTCTAGGTATAACGTTAGCATCGATAGAGAACATTTTCCTTTGTATGAATCTATATTACTTTATTCTAATTTCTTCCTGAAACTTCCTAAGAAAATACCGATTTGGATTCAAAATTGATGGGTTGATGTGAGGTCATCCAAGTTAGCGCTAACTGTAGTATGTATGTAAAAAATTTACTCCTAACAGCGGTAAAAGCATAACCGGTGTAGGCCGATATTTTGGTTATATCGCGAAGCACGAATGCTTTCTCACCGAACGTAGAAAGCAAAGCAAACTTGATTATTCCTGGAGCTAAAGACCAGAAAATATTCTTGACTGCCCTCGCCATTCCTTTGTTACTCTTCTGTCAAAATTCAACCCTCCGGTCAGCAAACGGCAAGGTTTTTCTGCTCCGTGTCTCACCGGTAGTTTTTGACTAAACCACCACTCCCCGCTGAACAGTGTACCAAAATTAAGTCCAGCTTGTGTTCATATTTTTTTTGAAGTCTAGCTTATGTAACACATCAAGTAGAAATTGTACAAACCCGAAAAAAAGTAGAAATTGTACAACGAAAAAAGCAGGGTATCAACAATTCCGATATGACACCGTGACATCATCGATGGGTTATCTACGAATCTGGATGTAATTTTTATTATTTGTAGCGTTTGTTGTACTGTCATGATTAAAGATAAATAAATTGAAAGTATTCCTGAAAAATAGCTCCATAGATCTCATCGGAAATGTTTGATGCTACTTGGAGCTTCTTTGGCGACCGTGAAGTCACCAGATGAATTACCAAGTATTCCCTCCGTCCGAAAATACTTGTTATCAAAATGAATGAAAATAGATGTATCTAAAATTAAAATACATCTAGATACATCCATTTCAATGACAAGTATTTTTAGACGGAGGGAGTAGATAGATCACATCGGGACGTTGCAGTTGTTCCGCGGTGATACGGACTTGACCCGTTGTGCAACATTTTTTTTCGTGAACACACTTAAGAGTGTATCTTTTCATTGATAGGTAGAAGAGAATACAGGGTTGCAACCTCAATCAACGTACACTGGCAGGGTTGTGCATCGTATATCGCTTAGATGCAGATACCAGCAGGTATAAATATACCACGACGGACTCTCACCTCAGCAACCCGCACCACACGAACCAGCGAATGGAGATCGTGCTTTGGCTGTTATGGCCGACGCTCGCGGTCGTCTCGCTCCTCTACTGCCTGGCACACACACGCCGTGCGGGCACGGGGCGGATGCCACCGGGTCCCACGCCGCTCCCTCTCGTCGGCAACGTGCTCAGCCTCGGCGGCAACCTCCACCACACCCTCGCGCGCCTCGCTCGCGCCTACGGCCCCGTCATGACGCTCAAGCTTGGCCTCACCACCGCCGTGATCGTGTCCTCGCGCGATGCGGCTTGGGAGGCATTGACGAAGCATGACCGGCGGCTGGCTGCGCACGCCATCCCAGACGCCGCACGCGCGCTCGGCCACTCCGACCGGTCCATGATATGGCTGCCCAGCTCCGACCCGCTCTGGAAGAGCCTGCGCGGCATCGTGGCCACCAACGTCTTCTCCCCGCGCAGCCTCGCCGTGGCGCTCGACGTCCGCCAGCGTAAGGTGCGGGACATGGTGAGTTACTTCCGCGACTGCGCCGGCACAGAGTTGGACGTCGGCCAGGCACTGTACGGCGGCGTGCTAAACCTCGTGTCGAGCTCGTTCTGCTCCGTCGACGTGGTCGACATGGGCGGCCAGTCGGCCCAGGGGGTGCGGAAGCTCGTTGAGGACCTCATCGAGGTGATCGCGAAGCCGAATGTCTCCGATCTTTTCCCTTTCCTTGGACCCCTCGACTTGCAAGGATGGCGTCGCTGGACGGAGATACGCTTCGAGAAAATCTTCCTCATATTGGATGGCATAATTGACCGTCGCATGGCAGCTGCCAACGCCTCCACGGAGAAGCAAGGTGACTTCCTGGACTCGCTCCTCGAGCTCTTGTCCACAGGCAAGATGGCTCGCGACAGCCTGACAACCATAGTGTTCGAGGTCATTGCGGCCGGGAGCGACGCCATGTCCATCACCCTAGAGTGGGCAATGGCGGAGCTGCTTCGGAACCCAAGCGTCATGGCAAAGGTCCGCGCGGAGATAGACGATGCTCTTGGCGGCAAGGAGACCATCGGCGAGACCGACGCGGCGAGCCTGCCGTACCTGCAAGCCGTGGTAAAGGAGGCTATGCGGCTGCACCCGGTGGCGGCGATACTGCTGCCACACCGGGCCGTGGAGGAAGGCGTGCAGATCGGCGGCTACGCCGTGCCGAACGGCTCAACGGTCATTTTCAACGCGTGGGCGATGATGCGGGACCCGGCGGCGTGGGAGAGATCCCACGAGTTCGTCCCGGAGAGGTTCCTGGGCAAGGCGGACCAGGTGGTGGACTTCCGGGGCAAGGCCTTCGAGTTCATCCCGTTTGGGTCCGGCCGGCGGCTGTGCCCCGGCGTGCCGATGGCGGAGCGCGTGGTGCCGTTCATCCTGGCCTCGCTGCTGCACGCGTTCGAGTGGCGGCTACCGGACGGCGGTTCCGCGGCGGAGTTGGACGTGAGCGAGAGATTTACCACTGCCAACGTCATGGCTGTCCCACTCAAGGCCGTGCCCGTCGTGATCACCTAAGACATGTACAATGATTGATAAAACGGTCTTACACAAATACAAATGTAGACTAGTGCAATTAAGACACACTTATCACACACCGACATCGAACAATGTGTGATGGACACGTTAAAAGAAGAAGGACACCGATATCCACTACACGTGCGACATAATAGGCATTCATCCACACACCGTGTGTGGCATAAGTAGGGGGCAGTCCACATGGGTTGTGTGTCGGCGAACAATAGAATTGCCCACACGTGTGGACGTAACTACTTCATGCCACACGCCAACAAGTACTACTCATCCCCACCCCGCGTGTGGCACGAAGCAAAATGTCCACACGTCCTGGCGCAGCTACATTAGGTACCCGCTGGATGACGGTTTAGTTGCCATCCAGAATGACAGATGTAGTTATCCGGGATGCCAAATATGGTTATAAAAGCATGGCAACTCTCTCTGTTTTGGTTAACTATAGTTGTCATGTGTAATTTATGATAGTTGTCGTGTGTAATCAGACCATAGTTATCATGTGTGATTAACTACTTGTCACATATGGTCAAACAATAGTTGCCATATGTGGTTAATCACAGTTGCCATGTATGTTTATCTGATTACCACATACGTGCAACTGCAATTACCATCGAGCAAACGAATCATAGTTGCCATGTGTGTTTGCCTAGTTGTCATGTACGCGCAACTGCAGTTGCCATCCAACAACGTACGACTGTCGTGTGGGCGAAAAGCAGTTCGCCCACACGCGCGTGGACTAGGTGGTGGCTGTGTGGGCAGAAACTAGTTCTCCCACACAGCGCAGCTGGCAACCACGTGTTGTGGGGCGTGTGGGCGACCTCTCCAACGCCCACACACCGGTCTTATCCTACGTGGCACGCGAAAACTGTCTCAGTGTGTCAAGATTTGTGCAAACTTAACTGGACGGTGATCCAGACGCGTGGGTGAGTTGCAATATTATCATATGTGTGTACGTTAATGTTTCCAAAAAAGAAACGTGTGTGTGCGATGGTAGATCCATCAAGTATGATTTAAAAAAGGAACCGTGTATAATATAGGGCACACAGTTCAGTTGAAGGACATGCGTGTAATAAGTAAGGATAACGCGCACAATTGAACTGCTCGAATCATGTGTGTTGATTGGCAAACAATTTAAATAAACGATTTGTTTATCATGATGGTGAGCATCACACATGTTAAATAATATGTGCACCATGTGCGAAGTTTCGGACATGGTTTCTTAAAGGCAACTCGTGTGTGCTAACTCGTGATAACACATAGGATTGTCTGCTAAGAATTCTATGCTTGATGGGCACACAATTGAATTAGACGAACTGTGTGCGATACTGAGAATCATCGCTCACAATTTTGTCATGTGGATCTTGTGCAATATGACTTGCTCTGTTTATAAATAAACAACATGATCTATCTGTAGAACAAAAAATATACTTAGAGCAACTTTAGGATAGTCCCCGTACGATTACATCAACTTATAAATTCACACACTCAATTTGAGGGACGAGGGATTGAACTACTCAATTAGATAGCATTGCATTACAAAGTGCTACATATGGGTAGAACACAAATAGGTATTCCCGGCAAAAAACACAAATAGGTATAATAATATGTAGTTTGCAAGGATTTCCAAGATTCTTTAATTCAATTGCATTGCCTTACTAGTAACTTGCCAATGAACCTTCAGAAAATAGAGTTTCAATAACTGTAACTTGTTTAAACGCATTTTAGACACATATATCTACTGCCGTTGGTTCCACCTGCATCCTAAGATTAGTTCATTCTACTTTAAGTATTAGACAAACTCAATATGTCGAACAGAAAAGTTGTTCTGGGATAACCAGCGGTAACAACAACAACAACAACAACAACAAGGAAGAAGGATGAATATCAACGATGATATTTCCCAACTAGACAAGACATGATCTTAACCAAATATATAACAAAGCAAACCTTTTCAAATGAATGTGTACCTTTTTGTAGCAGCATACTTCTACAGGCATTCATATCTTTGAAGCCCTTCAATCTGTCAATATAGAAGATTATCTCTTGCCTTTACACCCTTCAATCTGTCAATATAGAAGATTATCTCTTGCCTTTACATATGAAAACCAACATATTCAAACGAATATGTACCTTTTTGTACGAATATGCTGCTGCGGGTGTTCATATCTACGAAGCCCTCCGATCGAAGCAGTGGTTACACCTGGATGCATGTTCTTTTTCGAGGAACAGAAACATATGAACAAACAATAAGTAAGAAGAACAACACAACAATAGCTTAATGAATTATGTTTCCCCGTCCGTTCTATATTTGTTCCTTCCTTCCCGTTTTCGGCTTTCAGCGGACCCCACGTAATAGGTTTCAGGCCCTACACCAACTGGTATATCTGAATGATATATGGCGGCATTACATAGATAAACGAAAATGGAACTCTGTGAATACATAAGCAATGTCGCGAATTTTGGTGCGGATCGACGACACATGATTCGCGTGCGCCTGGACCTGCGTCCTACAAATCCTCTCCGGGACCCCTTCAGGGTCATAGCTAGAGAGGCTGAAAATAGTTGATGGCACGGCTTTATAAAGCTGGTGCTAGTTGGCATGCAAACTTTATTGTTACATGTTGCACAAGTATGACATGGATGAACATGCGACATGTTCCACTTGAAATTGAGATTTAACGGCTGACTCATCAGTCGGGTTTGTTAGACAAATTAGTATCTTGCATCCAAAATGACATCATTCTAATCACGCGTAATTTCAGACTATTAAATAGTCGTGCACACCTCTGTCCATGTGTTAATCGACCAACCTTGGTCATGCAAGTCTAGAACGTATGATTGCATTTTTTGTTGATTGCTTACCAAACAAGCCACTTAGTAGTCTAAAACGTATGAGGGTTACGGCCAACCGTGGCCACGGAAGTCTGCAGAGCCGTGCCTGACGGAGAGTCTGAGAGTTACAGTCAGCTCGAGCTAGCGGTCAAGTCATTCGTGTTCGACTTGGACCAATGTGCATACCGTATGGCTGGGTTGCATGTCTCACACGGCAATGTTGTACGTTGTTTTCAATATACTCCCTCTATAAACTAACATTTTTAAATCACTAAACCAGTGATGTTTACGTAGAGACTATTTGATGGTAATAAGGTACTTTTTTTTCTGAGCACAGTACAAACGCAAGCGCTAATATATACGCACATACACTCACCCGTATGAATGCACACACGCACACCCTACCCCTATGAGCTCCTTCGAGAGATTGAGCTGGCATATCATCTTGAAATTTTACGAAATCAATGTAGGCAGCTCGTAGTTGACGAGAACGTCTCCTCCTACTAAACGCACATCACCGAAAATCCTGAAATAAATCTAAATAATAAGGTAGCTTCCTGGAAGGTAATTTTTTTCCCAAATAATAAGTGTCATTTGTGGCACGAAGCTCTTCGCCCTGATTTTTTTAAACTAAAGTTTGTCATTCGAAAAGAAAAAAAAACTAAAAAATGCCATCTGAAAAGAAGTCTAAAGTTGTTATCCTCGCGTCATTAAACTTGCCATAGAAACGTTCGAAGTTGCCATGTGTTCGTGCCACACATGTGCATTTATCAGGGGCCAAAATTTATACTCCCTCCATTTCACAATGTAGTGCTTCCTCTATCGCCGTGTTTCAACTTTGACCGTAAATTTAACTACCAAGACCGATTGGGGCAGAACCAAAAATTATATCAGTGAATTCGTATTCGAAAGAAGTTTTCAATTATATATTTTTTCTCCCGTCGCAGTTGGTCTCGTTGGTTAAATTTATGGTCAAAGTTGGACCTCGGGAAGCGCGGGCGCACTATATTTTGAAATGGAGGGAGTAGTATAGACTTTGAAGTATCCAAGATTAAAATAATAATTTTTAAAGACTCGCAGTTAATCAGTCGTTTGATGTGGATGCATGTACCTATGAGGCTGGCCAGGGTCGGAATTGGGCCTGGGGCAACAGGGGCTATAGTCCCAGGCGTGGCCCAACTCTTAGTCTATACATTCAGCAAAAAAATTCGAGTTTGTAGTGTAATATCGGCCTAGCCCCAGGCATGCAAACCCAGCTGGACGTTCCTCAGCCCATGTGCCATACATGTATCCCAACCGAGGTCCAGCGCAGTTAGGACGATCGCTCAAAGGAATCGCTAGCGCCTTCCACCAGATCGCCATCACACATAGTTTGCTTTGAGTCTCTGACACTTTCCCTCGTCTCGCCAGATCGGATTAGGGTAAAAGTAATCTCATTCACGCCGCCGTCACCGCCGCCCCCCAACTCTCGTCGATTGCTCGACTCGACCAGACGCGCTCCCAGGCGGCTAGTACTCGGAATCTCAATCTGATAATCTGTAGCCTCGTTGGAGTAGCCTCCTGTTCTGCTCCATCAGTTTATCTCCACAAACGGCTGGTCCATTAGGTAATGGTATAAGTTTTTCATATCATCTATTTTTGCCCATTAATTCCTTCTTATCATCAGAAATCAGTAAATTGGTGACGTTAAATTGTACTCCCTCCGTAAAGAAATATAAAAGCGTTTAGATTATTAAAGTAGTGATTTAAATGCTCTTATATTTGTTTACATAGGGAGTATTAATTTAATCAAGTCATTGTTATTTGATGACAGTGAGGAAGAGGACCCGGATAATTAATTCTTTTTTTGGAGCAACGTCCAACCAGCCTAGATCTAGTATGAAAGAAAATGAGGAAATGCAAAGGTTTATTAGGCCACACACTTCAGAATAATGGTATAATATGTTCTTATTGGTATGTGTCCTATTTGACTTTTTTCAAGCTAGTAGTGTTATTAATAACTTCTTAGGTTTAGCCCTAGGTTTCGAGAAATCCTGGCTCCGCCTCTGAGGCTGGCCATAGTGGGGGTAACATAACCGGTAACATGCAATTGAGACTAGCAAACATGCTTATATGACACACAATTAAAGAAAAGAAATAGAGTTAGACTACGCACAATGGAAGTAACATAGGTAGTAACATCACACATATCTAGATAAAATAGATGATGTAGCAAGCAATAAATGAAGAAAGAGAGACATGTGGTAATATAGCTAGTTATTACTAGTATGAGTAACATCACACATATCAAGGCAAGATGAGTCTATATGCTAATAAATAAAGTGTTGCACGTTACCACATATATGTTATTCTCACTATAGAGGTAGTAACATAGAGTAATAACATGAACATGTTACTACTCTATGTTACTATCCATTGTGGCTAGTCTTGGAGTAACATAGGTAGATACTGTATCTCAACGATGGCGTGCTGCAAAAGCCTGGAACGATGGGAGCTCAAAGGCTCCTCCCTCCCCGCGACCTCGACGAGGACAAGGCCACAACGAGCTCCCGGAACGGCTCAAGGGCCACCTAGACGGGGACAATGGCAGCCATGGAGGCGTGCTGGCGAGATAGGGATGACGAGGAGCCAGGGGCGGAGGGGTTGGGTTGCGGTGGCGGTGCGAAGTTCTGAACCGCGTTGGCGGTGGGGTGAGGAAAGGAAGCATTGTCTAGTGGCAACGTCCCACACGGCGTGGTACTTGGTGGTGTAGAGAGAGAGAGAGAGAGAGAGAGAGAGAGGATGACAATTGTCAGATGCAGAAGAATCAGATGGTGGGGAGGCTTGATCTGTGGGAGGGTCTTCTGGACCAACCACAATGCAGGGTCTTTGTTGAGTGCAGGATTTCTTGCACATGGCAAAACTCTTTTTTCTTCTCTTTTATGTTTCGCTCTTCTCTTCTCTATTTGGATAAGGCCTAGTTTTTTCTACCAGGCGGCTTCGCCCCCACAACCCCCGTTCAAATTTGAAACTTTCGAAGATGTCAAATTTTGACAAAGATCATGTAATGGTGTATTTGAGTGCAGAAAAAATTTCAACACATGAAGCAATGGTCGCATTTCAAAAATATTATCAAGCATTTCAAAAATTTCTAAAAATGTGTCTAGAAAAAATGTTGGACATGTATTAAAAAATTGAACTTGTATTCAAAAAATGGTAAACGTGTACTAGAAAAATATTCTTGACATATATGGAAAATATAGAATGAAAACCAATAGACCGAAAGGAAAACAGAAAAATTTGAAAATCTAAAAAGGAAGAATAGGAAAAAGAAACAAAGGAAAAAATGAAAATAATTGCAAAACTATGAAAACCAGTAAAGAAGTAAAGAGAAAC
>NC_057797.1:5686728-5792718 GCF_018294505.1 Triticum aestivum
TAGCATCTTGACTAAAACCATTCAAGAACTTCACGTGGGCATAACTTTCAAGACCCACAAGTGGAATCACACACATGGTGATCAAAGCGAGCTTCCAGTCGGCTATCATAGCAATGACAACTCCTGTGACAAGCGTTGAGCTAAGTTGAATAATTAATGACAAGTTATCGCCCACTAAACGCCGGACGTTCAAAGCGTCAATTGATAGTCTTGCACCAAGTGCTCCGCTGTAAGATATAATTTGGCAGTTATAGTACCTGAAAGTAGTGTTCATGAAATCTATAGTAGGAAGAGAATCCAAGAGATCAAAGCTGCACACACCTGGAATTTCTAGGATCATCAAACCAAGCAACTTCTTGGTGAACAATGCTTTGAAATGACAAAGCTCGGATGCGCTCTATAAGCTTGCCTCCGGCTATTCCAAATAATAAGAACTCTGCTGGTATTGTGATTACTGATATGATACCCATAACAAAGCACATCATACCCCAAAAACTTGTATCACTTCTCAGTTTATCTGGTGGCTCATATAAAGATTTAATTGCACTTGAAATCACTAAACCAAACATTGGAAAAACAACTCCATGAACTGCTGCAGCTAAGGATCCTAATATAAGAATAGGTACCTCTGGCTTGTTAAGAATTGCTAGACGTACCATAGGATCTTTCTTTCCTGCCTCTCCCCCATCATTCTTCTCTTTTTGATTCTTTCCATGTGTATCATATTCTCCAAGCAAATCAATTGTGCTAGGTAGCCCCAAGGGGAGTGTGAAAGAAAGCTCAGTATCATTCCCTAGTGAAGCACTAATCGACCGCTTCAATGATAGGCTTGTACTTGATCTTGGGGTAGATAGTCGATGGTCTATTTTCTGCTCTACATGACTTTCTTGGAGAAGAATAAGTTGAGAGTATGCACCATCTAAGTTTAGTATTAATTCATCATGGGAACCTATGTAGAATATATGTAGAAATATGAACAACTTAGTTTAAAATGTGCCAAATAGGTGATTGATAAGAAGTGAACGGTGGAAATGGGGATCATGACCTTGTTCAACTATCTTTCCTTGTTGAATAACTGATATGCAATCCACATTTCTCACAGTAGTTAGACGATGTGCAACCACAAGCGTAGTTCTGTCCAGCATGATCCTATCCAATGCCTCCTGAACTATCCTCTCCGACTCCACATCCAATGCGCTAGTAGCCTCATCTAACAAAAGTATTTTGGGGTTTTTAATGATTGCCCTAGCAATTGCAATCCTTTGCTTTTGTCCTCCTGAAAGTTGAGCACCACGCTGGCCAACCATTGTGTCATAACCCTGGTACAAGATAAATGTAAATATTAGCACTCAACTCAAATGCAAGAACTTGGAATTACATAGTGAATGTTTCACGCACATTGGGCAACTTATCGATGAAATTTGCTGCGTTGGCGAGCTTAGCGGCTCTCTTGATCTCCTCAATTGTTGCATCTTCTTTTCCATATGTTATGTTATCTTTAATTGATGTCATAAAGAGACAGGGCTCTTGGCCAACAAGAGAAATTTTCCTTCTTATCGAATCAAGTTGTAAATCTTTGATATTAACCCCATCAATCGAAACCTCACCAGCTTGCGGATCGTAGAATCTCTCTACAAGACTAATCACAGTTGACTTGCCACTCCCACTCTCTCCAACTATAGCCATTGTAGTGCCACTAGGCACATGTAGTGAGAATCCATCAAATATTAGTTGCCCACGCCTCGTTGGGTAGCTAAAATAGACATCCTTCAGCTCAATATCACCCCTCATATCTACTAGCTGCTTATCACTATTGTTGTTAGGGTCAATCTCTGGTTTCCTTTTGATCGTTGTGAATAACCTATGTGCTGCCGATTGTCCTTCTATAAAGGCAGTCATACATGGGGCTGCATTACCCAAAGACCTACAATAAACAATTGACAAATTTCACTGCCAAGGATCATTATGGTATGGATTCTACTTCAGGGTAGGAGTAAAAACTCACATCGCCCCAGTCATGATAGCCAATAAGACAGTGATGACTTGTCCTCCTGTGTATCCTTTTGCAAGTACCAACTTTCCACCGTACCATATGGCCAAACCATAGCTAGAGTAGAATACGAACAAAACATATGCCATGCCAAAGCCATTGGTAAGTCCTTCCTGAACATCAGTCTTGTATGCTTTGTGTATTTGTTTATTGTATGATATGATGGCCTTCTTCTCTCCATTGAAAGAAACAACCTGGACATATATAGCCACAAGATAACTTTCTGGGTACACGGAAATTCATTTATAATAACCAATGTTTAAATGCTCTGTGAACTGAACTTACTATTTTTATGGATCCAATTGTCTGTTCGACAATGTTCCCCGCATTACTGTATGATGCTTGACCTCTGCTAGAGATTTTTGACAATACTTTTTCCACTACTCCTGCAGCAAATACAACTGGAGGTACGCATGCCAACATGACAAGAGATAAAATCCATCCTTTCACAAAACCTACAATGAAACCACCAAGGAAAGCAGCCACGAGTTTTTGGAACTTGCCGACCTGGGGAATTTTACAATGCATATATATCTATGTCAATTTTAATATGAGTTGCAATTTGATGAATATTTTTTTCTTGTTTCTCTTCAATTGACTTGGAGAAAGTCGTTACCTTCTCACCAATAGCATCTTGAACTAGCACGGTATCACCAGACATTTTTGAAACTACTTGCCCAGTTGTCATTTCTGTGTCAAAGAATGAAATATCCTGTCTCAAGACAGATTTGAGGTATTGAGATCGAATGAGTGCTGCCTGCCTTTCACCAGTAATTGTCCAGCATGACACCTCTGCACACAAAAAGGTGGCTTATCCTACCTTGATGTGATGATCATTGCATCGCATACGTGTGGTTCAATTTTGTTGTAGATGTGTTACGTGAATACATTTTTTCAGCCATCATTACTAATGGAGTTTTAACATGTCTGTTCATCTATCTTCTTCTTGTTGAAATACAAAACATGTTAAGACCGTTCACCTTATATTCCGGGTTTTTCTATATACTATTCAAATACGAACTATAAGAACATAACTTGGAATCATGCCATGACGATAACTTGCAAATATAAAACGCTACTTTGTGCATTAAACACCATTTCTCAAGCATGTCCAACAATTGCCTGGTATCTTAGTAGGTCGTGCAAACACATATGAATACGTCGACAAAGTATCGTGCTCACGAAGAAAGGATATGACTGCTGCTCCGATACCCAAGTAGACAAAGTTCAAAACCACCTGTATTAATGAAATGACAACAAGGTGAAAATGTATTAATATGTTTACTGTCTTACACTATCCTACATAACCATTCAAAGTATTTACATTTAAGTGTAATTCAATATAACCATATTATTTTGTGATAAATTGCCTATATGGAATAGTCGGGCTATTGCTAGCTATAAACTAGGTCAAATAGTAGAGCAATTCGGAGGTATAGTGCAATCACTAGTATAGCGGAACATCGAAAGGTCATGTAGCATTTTGGAGTCCCAAAAATATATAATTGAATTGTAGAGACACTATAGCAAGCTATTTAACACTAGAATGTTGTATGACAAAAAAACATGTCGATTTTATTTGTACTACGTGATTTGGGTTAGATTGACGAGTGGCATTAAAACGGAGATGATGCACACACAAGGACATTTCCAGATCTAACTTGCCAACAAACGCTGGATAAAAACTCTTAAAGAGTAGGGGCATGTGTAAGAAAGACAATCCCGCTTCCGTTTCTAGATCGAATAAGTGAACTCTAGATCACCAACATCAATGATACACCTTCAAAGGGGGAGACAACATTTCTAGTACCATTCCATATCCAATAAGTAAAGGCCATATCAGGAGCCTTCAATATGTAGAGCATTAACTTAAGCTTGGACCGCCACAACATCCTCACCGCCAAATCCAAATTATAAATGACATATCTCATCTCATTCCAAGCCCCCTATACCACCACCAAAAACTATCAAAAACCTCTCAAGCATATGCTGCTCCACATCCTAAGAACATCACTCTACCTTAAACATGTCTCCCTGTCTAGTTGTGGCGAGAAGAGGGAAGAGGCAGAAATGGTTGAGGTGACGATTACAGTTCAGCCTCAAGTGTCACATGTGTGCAGCTTAGGAGCTATGGACTTGATCTGTCTACTTTACTTAGAAATTTAGGGCCGATTGTGATGGCTTGTATCGATTTGCTATTGGGCTATATATTGTTCCTATATTTGGTTGATGTCTTCTATGGGTAACACGTTTTTTACAGGAACATCTACCTACATTTGTTCATACATGTAAGGTGTTTCGTAGCCTATATTAACCGGTTCTCCCTCTCTCTCCTCGCCCCCCCCCCCTCTCTCTCTCTCTCTCTCTCTCTCTCTCTCTCTTTCCCATGCGCGCTTATATGTGAATGCATGATGTTTTGGTTATTGAGATGGTATCCAATGTGCAAATATTTCCATTATTTATGGCATAAACATATTTAAATAAGATAAGGATGGTGTTTTGGATATTGATGTGGTCTCTATATTCCTAAATACCCTATGTTTTTAGTATTGATGTGTTCCCCAATATGCAAATTTGACCATTATTTATCATGTGAATGCATTCCATTTAAATTTAGTAAATCTTGACAATTCTTATGATAATATAATAACGTTAGTACCACATGATGCACTAGTATACAATAGGACGTGTAAGACGCCTAGTCACAGATGGTTCCAAAAAGTTGTCACTAATGAGGTGGACATGGCTATTTATTTTGAAACCACCACAAATACACCTACATCATACACAATTTTGAGTGGCAACCATGTCACACATGGCTGAAACTTTTAGTCCACTCACAAAAGATTCAACCCATTAGGTATGTTAGGCTTTCATATAAAGGTGCGGATTGAAACGAAATCGCTCGATGCCGCGCCTCTCCCCATCCTCTCTCTCTCTCTCTCTCTTTCTCTCTCTCACACACACACACACACACACACACACACACACAGGAATGCAATAATTGGAAGAACTAGGAATGAATCTAGGTATAATGTGGAGGAACTAGAAACAAAGGAAATAAATAAAGGTTGTTCATCAAGAGAAATAAAGGTTGCTTTGAGAAATATATGACAATATTTATTTACTCCATGCTACCTATTCTTCTCTAACGCCTCAATGATTGATGTGAAGAAAACATGGTCTTATCCTCTCTGCCACCTCCGCCCACCAACACATCGCCCCTCCTCTGTCCACCTCCCGCTCTCAAAATCATTGGCACCATGTCCTCCTAATTTGTTTTCCCCATGCCACCTTCCTTGTGGACCACTCCTCGCGCGATAGCACCACCCCCCCTCAAAGTTCCCTCATGCAACAAGATCAAGAAGCGGTTCAGGCTTAATCCCACCATCAAAGGGGCACTCTGATTCACTCACGGATATTGGCTATTAGGTGGCTTCTCAAGTGAGGATTAAGCCTTCCCCAATATTTCCACACACGGGTCCACATTATGCCATTGAAGAAATCCCCTTGTGTTTCTTCCACTACCGCCAAGTCACCCCAACCCCCCGTTGGTCTCATTCCATCTTCTACACGCACTCTCTTCGCCTAGACTCCCCCTCTCACAGCTCTAAGCAGACGCCATCCCTCCCCCATCGTCACCCTCTTCTCTATCTCTTTCTCCGCTTCTAAACACTTGTGGTTATTGTTTAGTTGCCATTGTAATGCGATGCATATAGGATTAATTAAATTCCTTTTGTTTCTCATATTAATTTTTATTGTGTGCAAATTGTTTCTTTATAAGGGGACTTTTGTTGTAACTTGCAGGAATACTTTCACATATATGGGCATTGCCAAACCGAAATCTCCTATTTGCTGCTTTAAACGGGAAATGGGGTGGCTCTGCCTGAAGGGAAACATAATGAAACGAACATTGGTTCACCATAATAGATTTATTATTTAATCAGTTTAATAATGTGAAATATTTATGTATAGAAAATAAAGATGTGCATGTAGCTGAATATGGATGTTCATATATTCAAAAGAAATGCGCATCTCGTATTTAAAAACTAAATAATCCATGCATATGAAAAGAAATATCATTATATTTGAAAAATAACTGTTCAGATCTTTGAGAAGAGTTCTTTATGTGTGCCTATATTTGTGTTGGTATAATTTTAGAAATGTTCATGCACTTTTCGAAAAGAGAAAAACATAAAAAAAGAGGAGCAATAGACCTAAAAAAATGAACATAGAAAAAAGGAAAAGGATACAAAAAATTAAATAGAAATATTCAAAAAATTAAATTAAAAAATTAATAACAAGGAAATTTCAATAAAATAAAAAATAAACCAGCAAGAAAATAATTTCACATCCCACATTACCACGCGGGTTCACTAGCTGGAAAACTTTTGCACAAACGTCCGTTCTTACCACAAAGAGGGACAAATAGGATTGGATTTGCCACCATAGCAATAGAGGGGTAATCCTATCTGACGCCCGCTAAAACATAATATCAAGCTCCGCACATGAGTGAGCGACGTTGGGCCTGCCAAAGTAGCATTACTGTAGTCATGTGAGCCGGCCTTCCATCAGGTTTATTTTTGCTTGGCTGATTTTTCCATTTTATCATTTTTTCTTATATGATAAAGTATTTGATAATTTTTTAAATGATTGCAAATTGTCTATAAATTTCATGAATTTTTAGATAATATTCACAATTGTTTTCAGAAATGTGCACAAAATTTATAAAATATTCATATTATTCCTAAAAAACTATGATTACAAAAAATATATACGATTTTCTAAAATGTTTACTATAAAAAATGTTTTCCAATTTTTAAAAATGTTGTCGAACTAAAAAAATGATTTTTAATCTGAAAAAATGTTCTCACATTTATAAAAATGTTTAGGCATGTAATAAGTGTGAAACAAAAGAAAAATTAAAAAGCGAATAGAGAAAAAAAAAGGAAAAAAAATTGCCAGAAGCAAACTTCCAATAACGTGAACAAGAGGCCTCACTGTTGACAATTCTTAATATTTAGCTATTTAGATGGCCAGATAATAAAAAGGCCCACTGATAGCGTAACTAGTTTTTATCTCATACTTCCTTGGTTCCAAAAAAATTGAAGTTTTAGGTCTGCCATTAATCAGACTTTTTATGGTTTGACCAAGTTTATAGAAAATTTTACTTTTTTTTACGTACGGAGTATACAGCTATGGATTAAAACGGCTCAACAAAGGCAGGAGGTCACCTTCTACTACGAGTCCAAGTTAGAGAAATGTGGCTAAAATTGATAAGGATGATCATCCCTCTGATTTCTGGCTAATAAACATGGATGGTGTTATAAATTACTCCGTCCGTCCCATAACACCAGTGTAGTGTCAAAAACGTTTTTATATTATAGGACGGAGGGAGTAGAAGTGATTGCACGCTTTCTAGGATATATAACATGGACGACCAAGTTGCAACAAAGTAGGTATAATATATACGTTGTATATATATACATGCCAATAAACCTGCAGCCATGGAAGCAGCTGAGCGCGTGAGACGATCGAGGTTTACCTTGTTGACACGCTGGAGGACGTTGGCGTCGGTGGCGTGGCCAAAAGCGTCGAGGACGTCGCCGAAGAAGACGGTCATGAGGGGCGTGGTCATGCCGTTGGCCAGCGCGGCCACCGTGCCGACCAGCATCAGCAGCTGGTCCTTGCCGTCGGCATGCCGGAACAGCCCCATGAAGGACACCTTCTCGTGCCGCCCCGCGCTCTCCTCTCCCTCGGCAGCGACTGCTGCTGCGTCCATTGTTGCTTTAATTGTGTATGTACCCAATCCCAAAGCCTACATTTCTTCTACTCATTTGCAGGGTATTTATGGGGCAGGCCAATGACTGGAGGTGGAGGAATATTGTAGCGTTGCACACCCGGCCTGTTGCCAGAGTAGGGTATTATTTGTGCTCCACTAACAGCAAAGAGTAGGGAATGACGTAACTGGATTAGAAAGCGTACTTCTGGGCCGTCCTTGGCGTCGATTCTTGATTTATAACAGCCAAGCACATCGTTGAATATTTTATAGATGATGTATACATTGTTTTAAGTCTAGAAGTTTACAACCATATGCTTGAAGAGGTACTGTAACACAACTGCACATTTGTAGACATAGACTTGAACATCGTTGACAATACAGAACTTTTTGACATATGCTCAGTAAAAAATTAAAACATCTAACATTATAATTTACTTGACAACGAATACTTTCATGTTTTTGTGCAAATTTTCGTGAAGAAAGGATATGTGTGGTGGTCGGGCCAAACAATTGCATGCGGTTAGAACACAAACTCACGTTCATTTTCCAAAACAATTTTAGATTCTTTGATCTACTTTTACTATTTTTTCAATTTCATTGGTCTTGGCTTCTTGCCGGAGCAAATGAACCTGAGCTACAAAATGCCTTTCCCAATATGTCATTAGCAAAATATAATAATTTAAAGGTAGACATTTAGGTGTGAGACGATCGACCAAGTTCAGTGATATTGACAAAAAATGAACTTTTCGAGGAATTCAAAACCAAATCTGGCCCTTTGGGTGAGCACCAGTTATGTCATGCGATGAGCTTATATTACAGTAGACAAACGGTGCCGAGTCACCGTGTGCGCTGTTGGTTCAGCAGGACCGGTTGACCGACCTATATATATACGCTGTTTCATAATCATAAATTCATAATCTAAAATTTCAATGCATCTTATCTCAGCATTGGGCAATCATGATGCTAGCAGCAGTCTAGATGAGTTGCATCGGCAGCCTGTACCTAATCTTGGACAGACTTTTCGTGGCATCAACTTGATTACTCCGGATTAGTATGAAAAGATGCTCCAACTTGCTTCACATGAGTACAGAACCTGGCGCCACAGCAGATAATCCAAACGGTATAGGAAGAGAGCATCTCTACAGTACCGTTTAGTTGCTTATACTTAACCTAATCTTCATGTATTATTGTACACCTGTCACCTGTCCAACTGGTATAGAAAGAGCGAGCATCCTATTGTATTGTTTAGCTGTTTACTTGACCTATTCTTTCTGTATTATTGAGTGCGTACAATCCATCAGCATGTTGGTTGGGGCCAGCGTCAACGAATCAATTCACCCGACCCAACAACCACCTGAGGATCCCCCTGATGAGCTTGCCCAAAGCTCTTGCCCTCGTCGATTCCGTTGGGAGGGACAGGCTCAAGACCAAGGGGCTCAGGGTGTTGCTCTCGCAACTAAAGGATACCACCTACGATGCTACGCCCATGCTTTAAAGCTGGACCCACATAACCAGCGAACATCAGATTTTTAGGCATGACAAATCGACTGTTTTTCATGGCAAGTTGCATTCGGCGGCGATGGCAAATTTAGTTGGCGAGTATGAAAAATCCGACTTAATTCATTTTTTGCCAGGAAAATTGTCGTGCCTGGAAACTAAATTTGCCATCCTGAAATGGCCATGAAAAACTTTCGATTTGCCATGTCTAAAAAACCGACATCAGATGTTTAGCCTTTCCGTTAAAGTTTTGGAAAAGGAAACATTTGACCTCATGAAATGTCCAAAATTTTGGAAATTCTTTGGTTTTTGAAACATCAAAATCCCAGTCAAACTTGATGAATTTTACTCTGAAATTACTTTGAGTTCGGTCCGGACTTTCAAGGTTGCAAATATTTGGAAACCCACTGACACTACCAAAGTTCCATTGAGATTTTGAGGTTTGCTCTCTCTCGTTCCAACCTACCACCGTCGCGCTCGCGAATGAGCTCTGAGAATCTCTCTCGATGTGAAATGATTTTCCAAAAGTAGTCCTCTTAGCCAACAATGCCTTGCCACAATTGATTCTTTGCACCCATTTCTACATTCATATTTTTTTCCAGATGGAACCTACCCATGTGGAGGCGTTTGGGGAAGCAAATCTATTCTGGTTTAGGTTTTGCATACTTGTACTTTGCCATTTAATCTCTATTTTATTTGAAATTCAGCTAGTCTCAAAATATTATATGCAATTACATTTTATTTACAACTTATTATTTTCCACATATTACATCCGCTTTGAAAATATTTTTCAACTATATTGTGTATTAATCTCGGTTTCTAGAAATATTAACTGAACTTACATATGTTTTTTTACTTCGGTTTGCGAAAACAAAGTCCAAAATGCTTTACATTTGTGCCTCTATCACATTTTCAGCTCGTAATGAATGGATCTCAAAGAGGAAATCCAAAATGCTTTACATGTGAGAAACTCTATAAACCATGATGAAACACCTTCAATTATATGTCATACCATAAAAATAAATAGAATGAACCTTTCAAGAAACCTCTTTCACATTAACCATGTGTCACATTGACATGAAATAAGTAAAACATGATCAATTAGATTCATTAATATTACTTTCCAAAACATTCCCAAGATTGATATTTGAAGATTTTAACACCATGAATAGTAATATCCAAACTAATAAAAAACAATCTTTAGAATCAAACTAAAAAGGCATGGGTAGATATGATGACACCGACTGCAGAGATACCCACTACTCACTTACTCAGCAGCCTACGAGAAGACAAAATTAAGGTTGAGAGGGGCCACCCCCCCCCCCACTAATAAAAACTTATAGTTTCAATAGAATATATTCATGCTTAAAGGAAAAAATAAATCATATTCTATGTATTTATACTGCAAGTGCACCAATCATATGAATTGCCTACTAGAAAATAAATTGGGCCTGCCCCTAATGTGCCCCCCCAGCTAGTTGTCTCAGTTGTCAAAGAGGAGTAAGGTAGATGGACCAAAGGAGAGAGGAGGTATTGAAAAATGGGTTTATACAGGCACACGTCTCAAGCAATGAAAATATGGGTGATAGATTCAATTCTAGTAGAAAGCATCTCCCTGGGAAAATCACATCCAATTTGCAGTAAAACTTGAAAAAAATATGGATCATGTTACTAAGTTCATCATCTTTGAACCGATCGATCATGACACATGTGTTGTAGTGAGCACATGCTAATGCATGTGGGCACTTTTGCTTGTGATTCATGGAAAAAGCTTTTATAAAAGCATGCATTAACTACAAAGAGTTTCAGTGTATAATGTATGGTAGGCATAGTACAATTTCCCAACAGAATAAATAAATTTAACAACAATAGTATAATTGTCCCATCCTATATATACCACAACAAATATGCACTCCTGTCAAGTAATGAGGTTATACTTTATATACAAAAGTATATTTTTGACCCTCAAGTTTACAAGAACTTGACATATGTCCCTCATCCTTTTTTGGTCGAGATTCCGTCCTCATGCTTATAAACTGGAGAAATTTCATACCAAACCAAAAATGTGAAAAAAAACTACTTATGTGTCACTTGTTTAGATGAGGGAGAGAGAGGAAAAGGAGGAAGGTCCTAAGGGCTTAGCCAAAGTACATATATTGACAAGATACCAAAGAAGTGCCTTCTAGAACATATATATAAGAAGAGAAACAAGACTTGCAAGATATTCATACAATACATGACATGTACAACATTCTTAAAAGGCGATTTTCAAATGTATATACATATAACATAAAAATACCTCGCTTTTCACATCGACATGGGAAATGCATGTTTGAGAGTTAGAAATGATTGAAAATCAGAAGCAAATATTTTGTCGTAAATGCATACAATCTTACTACATCACATATAATTATATTGGTAGGAACATCAAACGCTAGTTTACATCTTGAGCTCCCCGTAAGGTCCTTTCAAACAGTAAATGTGCCATACAAATTGGAACCCATCGTAATTAACGATCCTAGGTTATTATGATGACGTCGACTGGAGCTCAACCAATGAAGCATACACTCCATCTTTGATGTTCATCAAGGACACATGACTTCCTTTCTCTAATATCACACCATCATGGAGAACTGCAATGGTATCAACGCCTTTGATCGTCGATAGGCGGTGCGCCACAATAATTGTTGTTCTGCCAACCATAACATGATTTAAGGCAATATGCACAATCCGTTCAGATTCAACATCCAAGGCGCTAGTTGCCTCGTCGAGTAGTAGTATCTTAGGGTCTTTTAGTATGGCCCTTGCAATAGCCACCCGCTGCTTTTGGCCACCAGATAGTTGTATCCCTCTCTCTCCAACAGAGGTGTCATATCCATGAGGAAGGCTTGATATGAACTCATGCGCATTGGATGCCTTCGCTGCTGAAATGAGCTCCTCCTCCGTGACTTCCCCATTCTTGCCATAGGCTATGTTGGCACGGATTGTGTCATTGAAGATCACAGGCTCTTGGCTCACCAGTCCAATTTGGTCCCTCAACCATTTGATGTTTAATTTGTTGATTCCCCCTCCATCCAATAAAATGGTGCCTGAAACTGGATCATAGAATCTCTCCAATAGTGCAATTACTGTTGACTTACCACTACCACTCTCTCCAACAAGTGCAACACTCTATACAAGACCATAGAAGAAGTAAGTGGCTCATTACATGCATGAATGTTGAAGATATAACAATGCGATGCGAATACGTGAAGTGGGTAAATTAACCTTGCCGGTCGAAATGTGAAGTGTAAAGTCGTTGAAGATGAAAATATCTGGGCGAGTTGGGTAGTTGAAGCTGACATGTCGGAAATCAATGTCACCCTTGACCTCATCTAATGTAAAACCCTCATTGTTGCTCGAGTCAATTATTGACTTCAGGTCCAGCAAAGCAAATATAGACATAGCTGAATCCTTTGCTTTATTTGAATCGGAGACCATAGCACTTGTTTGAGATACTCCCATAGTTGCCAAAACTAGTGCAAAGAAAACCTACAAAGTATGACTTACTATGTGAAATGACATTGTGAAAGTTATGTCTGTGGTTAAAGATGGAGCAATTATGAAAATAAAATAATGAGAAGAGAATCCTCAGCAAGAAACTGTACTACTAAAAATGCATTTGTGTACCTCAAAAATGTCACCAAAATTTGATTTTCCATGGCGCACGAATTGCCCTCCGACATAGAAACAAAGACCATACGTAAGGTACAACATCAAGTACGAGAAACCAAATCCAATACCCCCAACTACTCCAGTTTTGAATCCTTGATTCATTGAGTCTTCACACTTATGATCATATATTCTTGTAATTCTTTTCTGTGAACAAAACGAAGCGACGGTCCTTATACTAATAACTGCATCTGTGGCCACTTGACTCGCATCTTCATGCATCATCTGGAGAATGAGCAATCCTTTGAGAATGTGAAATAACAACTTTCTAGAGTAAGTGTTGGTTCTTACTAAGCATGACAGAGTAAAACAATAAAGACTACACTTTATCAACACCAGTGAATATTTTTTTAGTTATTGGTATTTTATCTTTATCTTACTGTTGTATACATGGAGTTATTTTTGTTGACTCTTCCACTTACCTTTTTGCCTTGCTAAAAATCTTAAAGAGGACATTTAATGGCTAACTAATTGAACAACAAATCTCCCCACCTCCATAGAACTTTCTAGTGAATATGGATCATGAAGTAGGTTAGAATATGAAAATGTGTGGTTATGGATCCAAGGGCGCATTGCAATGTTCTAAGTCAAGTGGAACACCGCCATGACACTAGCCAAGATGAAACATGGATGTGCACACATCATATGAGATATATGAAGCAAGCCAAGCCAACGTCCCTGGCTTAAAATAATTCGTAGAAAATCAAGGACCGAAAGTTGGCATGCTCTATTTTATTTAGCCAGAAAGGTGTGTCTTATAAATAGCAAGACTCCACATTTTTTGAACATTGGCAACTAACGTACTTGAAATTACTTTGGCTAAATAATATGCATAAAATTTCTCACAAGGTACTTCTAGAATATATCGTTTTCTTGGCTTTTCATACACATTATATATTATAGTGCAAATAAGTTGTGAAGTTGCATGAAGACATTGCCTATGCACAAAGAAACGACATATATAGAATTACAAGGTGCGTAACATTTAGTTTTAGGAAATCATTCTCAAAACGTAATATTACTTGAGGAACATCCCAATAGTTTTCTATAAATGATTACCTTAGCATCTTGACTAAATCCACCTATGAACTTCACATGGGCATAACCTTGTAGACCCACAAGTGGAATCACACATATTAGGATCAAAGCAAGCTTCCAATCAGCTATCATAGCAATGAAAACTCCCGTGACAAGTGTGGAGATAATCTGAACAATTAAGGACAAGTTATCTCCCACTAAACGCCGAACATTCAGAGCATCAATTGATAGTCTTGCACCAAGTGCGCCGCTGTAGGATATAGTTTTAGCAATTATATTACGTGAAATTAAAGTTCAGAAAACCTAGAGGAAGAAGAAATTAACCAAGAGAAAAGCTGCAACACACCTGGAATTTCTCGGATCATCAAACCAAGCAACTTCTTGGTGCACAATGCTTTGAAATGATAAAGCCCGGATGCGCTCTATAAGCTTTCCTCCAGCTATTCCAAACAAGAAGAACTCTGCTGGTATTACGATTATCGATATGATACCTATGGCAACACATATGAGACCCCAAAAACTAGTATCCTTTTTTAGTTTATCCGGTGGCTCATAGAAAGCTTTAATGGCACTTGAAAGCATTAAACCAAACATTGGGAAAAGCACTCCATGAATTGCTGCCGCTAAGGATCCTAGTAGAAGAATTGGTACCTCTGGCTTATTAAGAAGAGCTAGTCGTACCATGGGAGATTTTTTTGGGAACACACCATCACAATTGTACTCTTTCTGATTCTCCTTGTGTGTATCATTTCCTCCAGATGATTCAACTGCGCTAGGTAGTCCGAAGGGGAGTGTGAAAGAGTGCCTGCTACTGCTTCCTAGAGAACCACTAGTCGATCGCTTCATTGACAGGCTTGCACTTTTAGACCTTTGAGTAGACAATCGACGATCTATTCTTTGCTCTTCATGGCTTTCTTGTAGTAGAATAAGTTGAGAGTATGCACCATCTAAGTTTAGTACTAATTCATCGTGGGTACCTAAATAAAAGTACATTTATATATGTAAGAAAATGATCAATTTAATTGAAATATTCCAAACATGTGATTGATAAAAAGTGAATGATGCGAATGTAATCCCGACCTTGCTCAACTATCTTTCCTTCTTGAATAACTGATATGCAATTAGCATTCCTAACGGTACTTAAACGATGTGCAACCACAAGCGTACTTCTATCAACCATGATCCTATCCAGTGCCACCTGAACTATTCTCTCTGCTTCCACATCTAATGCACTAGTAGCCTCATCTAACAAGAGTATTTTGGGGGTTTTAATGATTGCTCTAGCGATCGCAATCCTTTGCTTTTGTCCCCCTGAAAGTTGAGCACCATGTTGGCCAACCATTGTGTCATACCCCTAGCACGAGATAAAAATAAACATTAGCACTCAACTGAAATAGAAGAACTCAGAATTAAACAACTATTTTCACGCACATTGGGCAACTTATCAACAAAATTTGCCGCATTAGCAATCTCAGCAGCTCTCTTAATCTCATCCATTGTTGCATCTTCTTTGCCATATGTTATGTTATCTTTAATTGATGTCATAAAGAGCAAGGGCTCTTGGCTAACAAGACCAATTTTCGCTCTTATTGAATCAAGGTGCAAACTCTTGATATTGATCCCGTCAATCAAAACCTCACCAGCCTGCGGATCATAGAATCTCTCTACAAGACTAACCACTGTTGACTTGCCACTCCCACTCTCCCCAACTATAGCCATTGTAGTGCCAGTAGGCACATGTAGTGAGAATCCATCAAATATTAGTTTCCCTGGCCTTGATGGGTAGCTAAAGTACACATCCTTCAACTCAATATCACCCCTCATTTCTTCTAGTTGTTTACCAGTATTGTCATCATGATCAATATCTGGTTTCCTCTTGATTATTCTGAACATTCTGTGTGCTGCTGATTGTCCTTCTGCAAAGGCAGTCATACACGGGGCTGCATTACCTAAAGACCTGCATCAAACAGTCAATATCTCTTCCACTAATGTGTTATAGGACATATGAATTCTAGTTCAAGGTAAGAGAAAGAACTCACGCTGCCCCAGTCATGATAGCTAATAGGACAGTGAGGACTTGTCCTCCTGTGTATCCTTTTGTAAGTACCAACTTCCCACCATACCATATGGCTAGGCCATAGCTAGAGAAGAGTGCAAAGAAAACAGAACCCATTCCAAAACCATTGGTAAGTCCTTCCTCAACAACATTCTCATATGATGTGTGTATTAGTTTACTGTACGCTTCTATGGCCTGCTTCTCCCGATTGAAAGAAACAACCTATTTTGTGGATATAGCCACAAGGTAACTTAGTGAGCACGCAAACAATTATTTATGCATACTATCCATTGGATAAAACTTGAAGTTGCTTTGTGAATTGAACTTACTGTTTTTATGGCACCAATTGTTTGTTCGACAATGTTCCCTGCATTACTGTATGATGCTTGACTTCTGCTTGTTATTTTGGTCATCATTTTTGTCGCTATTCCTGCAGCAAGTACAACTGGAGGTATGCATGCCAACATGACAACACATAGAAGCCATCCTTTCATAAAACCTATAGTGAAACCACCAATGAAAGTAGCCACAAGTTGTTGGAACTTGCCAACCTGAAAATTTTCATGGTGCACATCTATGTCAGTTTAATACGAGTTACTAGAATACAATGAATAGTGAAGACAATTTTTCTTATGCGCTCAACATTTGACTTCGAGAAAGTCCTTACCTTTTCACCAATAGCATCTTGAACTAGCACAGTATCGCCGGCCATTGTTGAAACTATTTTCCCGGTTGTCATTTGCATGTCAAAGAATGAGATATCCTGTCTCAAAACAGATTTGAGGTAGAGAGATCGAATTCGTGCCGCCTGCCTTTCGCCAGTAATTGTCCAACATGACACCTCTGCACAGACAACAATAGTTATTTTACATTGACATGATCAACGATATATTGCTTGCTATGATTGAGTTTGCCTGATAGAAGAGTTACATGAACCGAAAAAAGTCATCCATCTTCTTCCACTTGAAATGTAAACATTTTTATATTGAACAGTTTTTCTATTCTCTTTGGACAAGAACTCTAGGAAATAGCTTGGAATTTTCAGCCACATCGTTAACTACTTGCAAATTTAAATCACTAGTATGTGCGCTTCTCAAACAAGGTCAAGATATGTGGTATCTCAGCAGGAGGATAATCCACATGCTCTGCATCGACCAAGGTGCAAACATACATGAACAGGTTGACAAGGTATGCTGATGCTCACGGAGAAAGGAGATGACCGCTGCTCCGATTCCCAAGTAGACAAAGTTCAAAACAGCCTGCATAAGCGAAATGACAACAAGGTGAAAACCGTCGCCCTTCGTTTACCGTCTTACAACCATGCAACATGCGCAAGTAAAGAAATCAAACTATTAGTTTATGCAGAGATGTGATGATGCGTGGTAAATAAAAGATCCTTCTGCTTGCTAGAAGTTCTTGCGATTGGTGGTGAACTCGGTAGACAGGTAAAGTCAACATACAACAAGTATCTTAAACTAAGAATACTCGCCGTGATAACCTAGCTGCAAGACAAAAGAATACTACTAGTACTACATGGAAATTCATGGACAAAACTGATGAAGCGACGGTAGACTTCATTAAACTGAGGACTGGGGGTGTATATATAGTTATATACTTACTTTGTTGACGCGGTGGAGCACGTTGGCGTCTGTTAGAACTAATCTTGTCATATGTAGGTGCATGTCTATTTTGTTCTGCATGTACTCTAGTCTAGTGTGTTGTTTGTCCGGCGAAGCTTCAGCGGCGACATGCGGAGGAGGCGAGATGCCGGGCTGCCGTGCGAGACGGCTAGCATGACGTGATGCCGATGGCGGCGTGAGGCTGCAGTGATGCCCAAGGAGGCACGGCTGTATGATGCAGCAACCGGCTGGACAAAATAGCTGAGGAAAATCTGGGAGTTTGTTAGCGCATGCATGGGTCTGTTAGCAGCACGGCCGCGTCTTGTTGCTCCTAGAGAGATTCCAGGAGAAGGATATGGCAGAGGTTAGTGGCATGTACTAGTACGTGGAGAGGTGGTGCTAGTGGCCGAATGTGACGGCTCCGCGTGGGTGTGTGGCATAAGTGCCAGGTCCTTGTATATATTGCTTTGGTTAATGAGGATGAACACGAGGCCGTGAGGGCTAGAGCAGAAACATGTAGCCACTGTATTCACCAAGGACGGAGCCTCTCGGCAAAGCTAGCGGATGGTCTGTTCCTTGGTGCATGTGTGTGTGTAGTGTGCGTTCAGGTGTTCTTGAGAGAAACCATAGAAGAGAGAAGAGAGAGTTGTGCGAGGCAGCTCGAGGTAGAAGAAGGGCGGCGCTGCGAGAGGGGCGGCGCCAACATTTGGCATCAGAGCCTTGTTGATTCGTGGCGGCGACGACGGTGCCGGCAGCTATGGTGGCCGCCGTGGTGCTGGGCGGAGGCAACGGCTGCGACGGCGGTGACACGGTGGACTCCATGTGAGGTGGAGGACGTCGGTGCGAGGTGATGGCTGGCAGCGGTGCGGTACCGCTGATGGCTGGTTTCGGTGCGATGCCGCGAGGTAATGATGGCGTGGTGATCGGCGTTGCGAAGGCGCCGTCCACGTCAAGAGGTGGCTGCTGCGTGCGGCAGGACGATGTGGTGATGGGCGCTGTGACGGCGTCGACCACGACAAGATGGTGCATGGTGGTGTCCGGCGCTGCGACGGCGTCGACCACGACAAGATGGTGCACGGTGGTGTCCGGCACTGCGACGGCGTCGTCCACGACAAGGAGGTCTTCGCCGGTGTGATGCCGCGCGAACAGGTGGTTGCAGTGTGATGCCGCTAGGAGGAGATGGCAGTGCGACGCTGCCATGACGACCGTGCGATGCCGACAAGACGGTGATGAGATGCCGCTGAGAAGATCGATGTACAGCGGGTGAGGCCATCATGAGGATCGATGTGAAGCTAGCCGCGGAGGTGTTCTGGGTGGTGTGACGCCATCCCCAAGATGAGGTGTTGCGACGACGACGGCAAGACGTACGTGACCAGTGGTGTGATGCTGCTGAAGAACGTTCAAGTGGAGATTGATGATGCACCATGGTGAAGCTGCAGCGTGAGGCAAGGTGGTGTGATCTTGCCGCTGCAAAGTCTTGGCAAGATGTTGCGGGTGATCCGCATGAGGTTTTGGCGAGTTGGCATGACAAGATTAGGGAGGTGATTGTTAGAACTAATCTTGTCATATGTAGGTGCATGTCTATTTTGTTCTGCATGTACTCTAGTCTAGTGTGTTGTTTGTCCGGCGAAGCTTCAGCGGCGACATGCGGAGGAGGCGAGATGCCGGGCTGCCGTGCGAGACGGCTAGCATGACGTGATGCCGATGGCGGCGTGAGGCTGCAGTGATGCCCAAGGAGGCACGGCTGTATGATGCAGCAACCGGCTGGACAAAATAGCTGAGGAAAATCTGGGAGTTTGTTAGCGCATGCATGGGTCTGTTAGCAGCACGGCCGCGTCTTGTTGCTCCTAGAGAGATTCCAGGAGAAGGATATGGCAGAGGTTAGTGGCATGTACTAGTACGTGGAGAGGTGGTGCTAGTGGCCGAATGTGACGGCTCCGCGTGGGTGTGTGGCATAAGTGCCAGGTCCTTGTATATATTGCTTTGGTTAATGAGGATGAACACGAGGCCGTGAGGGCTAGAGCAGAAACATGTAGCCACTGTATTCACCAAGGACGGAGCCTCTCGGCAAAGCTAGCGGATGGTCTGTTCCTTGGTGCATGTGTGTGTGTAGTGTGCGTTCAGGTGTTCTTGAGAGAAACCATAGAAGAGAGAAGAGAGAGTTGTGCGAGGCAGCTCGAGGTAGAAGAAGGGCGGCGCTGCGAGAGGGGCGGCGCCAACAGCGTCGGTGGCGCCGCCGAAGGCGTCCACGACGTCGCCGAAGATGACCGTCATGAGCGGCTGCGAGACGCCGTTGGCCAGCGCGGCCACCGTGCCGACCAGCATCAGCAGCAGGTCCTTGCCGTCGGCGTGCCGGAACAGCCCCGTGAAGGACACCTTCCCGACGCTCCCCTCCTCATCCTCCTCGCCAGCATCCCTCCCGTTGGCAGCCGGTGTTGCGTCCATTGTTATACCTAGCTCGTAGCTTCAAGCTTCAGCTGTGTGTAAGTCTGATCGATTCTCACGGTTCTTCTAGTACTCATCTGCAGGGCGGGTATTTAATATGGGACAGGCCGGTCAACTCTCGCCTCTCGGAGTGGGTGGCCGGAATGCTATACCGCTGCCGTACTCTGGTGGCTCTTGCCGGCGGTTACTGCAGAACCCGAAGACTTTTTTTGGATCAGCCCCCCGGTTCTATTTCCAGAGAAAACGAAACCAGTGATACGAGGTTCAGTACGGCAGGGCTTGCCCGCAGACCAGCATTTCTGCAAGCCAGGTTTCGATAATCCGGACACTTTGAGCGGCCGCGTTTTGATAATCAGTATGCATGCTACCCTGGTAAATCTGGGTGCAGTGGATGATAACCTGGGGTCTTCGCCGTCTTGGCTTTTCGCGTGCTGTTTTGGATCAGGGTGAACAACACGGCTCTTCTCTTCCACCTGGGGCCTGCTCTCTCTCTCTCTCTCTCTCTCTCTCATCTTTTTATCTCTTCTTCAAACAGATTTTTCGCCCTGCTTTATAAATAAAATAAAAACAGGTGAGCCGATATAAGATGGTGAGAAAATCCTTCTACTAAGCAACTAAGAGAAAAACAACATCCAAGAGAGTGACGAGAACGCCACTCACTAACGTTGAACATGAATACAGGAGTAGTCGTCACACCTAACAATAGGCAGCTGAGACTACCGAATAGGCATGAAACCGCGCCTCCATAGGAAACCACCGGACACTGTAACCCCGCCCACACCAAGCTATCGTCCGTGAGGGCCGCCTGCCCTCTCACTCCTGGTCACAAAGCGCCGATGCTACCAGCAGCAGGGCCGTATCTAAAAAAACGGGGGCCCTGTGCCAAATAAAAAAATTTAGGTCCTTGATAAAGTCATTGGCAATTAGGAAAAGAAGATTTTGGCACAAAGTGATTCATATCAAAAAGCGTTTCTCAAGACTAAATTAGTACAATATATATGTATCTTGTTGCTGTGTAGTTGAAGTGCATCTTACAAGAAAGCTATTCTCAAAAGTAGACATTAGTACATTACTTATCACAGAACATGCCATCTTTCTTCTCTAAAAAAAAACAAAAAAAAAACTTGCCATCCTTCTAGCATTCTTTTGATACAAAATATTAATGTTTTTTTTTTCGTACACAATGTTCTTCAAAATGACATGATTCTTTTGCTAAAAAACTTATCAATAGCACCTTTTCAAGATTGAGTTATTAGTTCGCTATAAGCTTATATGATGTAAAGTATTAAAAATAGAACATAGAAACAAAAAGGGACGAAAAGAACTTTGATTTATTTGCGAAGAAGACCATGTGCGGCCGGTGGCAATATGGCTGGTAGTCTGGTTCAGGGTCTCATCAGGCAAGCATTTCGACTTGGACTCCGACTCCAATTGGTACATCCAGGTCACAGCAGAGTAACAAGCAGCAATGGAATGTAAAGAAGCATGGAGGATATGACATACCGAGAAGAAACCATCGAATAAACAGAAGGTTGATTGAGGGTGTAGGTAGCATACCTATACATTCCAACAGAGAAGCTACGAAGGAATTAATCCAAGAGAGTTGTGACGGTAGGAATGGATTTGCACGGCTCATTTGAAGTTAAAGAGAACACAGAGAAAGAAAAGGAGAATATGAAGGAGGAGAGGCGTGCGTGAGATGAAGTCCTAGGAGTAGTTACAGTGCAGGTTCTCAACCAGTCAAATGCATTAATTGGTCATTACAAGCTGTGAAAATCCAGTCAAATGCATTGTTAGGCCATCTCCAATAGGTTGTATGTTAGTTATGTTGGTAAAATGTGCATGTCGTCAACCAACAAGCTATCATACAACTGCTCCAATAGGTTGTATCTAAATTATCCAGTAGATGGTAAGAAAATAAATGTGATTACTCTCTATTTCACCTTGGAGCTTGTGCAAAGGTTGTTGGTTAATCCACATACAACGATGCTCTCTCTCCACATTTATTACATGCCACATCATCACTATGTTCTAGGTGGCAAATTAACCAACACCTATCTTACATTGTTGGAGATGAGATGCCCTGACATATCTCGGTATCTCATATCAACCTTCAATCATGTGTGGGAGTTGGATAACAAAACAAATCAAGTCAAATCCAACAGAGTTCTCGATATTTGACTAGATTTGAGGGTGTAGCTAGCATACCTAGTAGTAACAAATCAGGGGCCCTGTGCAGTTGAACATGCTCCACAGGTGTCCCGTACGGGCCTGATCAGCAGACAGGGATTTCTGAGGGTGGAGAGAAACATGCACAGGACAGGAGGCCACCGAAGCGCACGTGGATTTTTAAAGCTCGGGTTTCCGGACACCCCTTGTCCTTACCCTCCAACATTGCTTTGAGATCCGTGCTAGACAACTAACTTTGTATATCAGATTTTCTCTTTTTTGTTTCTTTAAAATAAAACAATATATGAACTTCAAACTTTGCAAGACACCAAAACATTCTAACTAGAATGTGGAAAAAAAGTTTCAGATTTTTTTGTCAAACATAAATATACGAAATTAGTTTTTTTGTATTAAAAATGTACTTTTTAGTATTTATATTGCACAAAAAATTCCGAAAGTTTTTTCCCACATTCTAGCAAGAATGTTTTGTTGAGCTGCTAAGTTTGAAGTTCATATGTTGTTCTATATGGGAGAAACAAAAAAGACAAATGTAATCGCACGAATCGCAATGCAAAAATGAGTGGCTAGATAAGGGGGTGTCCCAAAGCCTATGCTCTACAACATGTTTACCCCATGCCATAGTCGAAGAAGCTTCTTGCCAGGATAGCATGCCCAAAGGTACTTGGGATTGATGACGATGCCCATCCCTCCGCTGTCGCCGAACTGCTCCTCCACCGAGGCCACTCCCAATCCCTTCACCTCCTCGCGCTCCAACGGTGTAAAAGTAACTAAATGTGTATAGATTGCAGATGGACATTTGTATTAGATTCACATATGTATAGATTGTATATGGATATTTATATTAGATTCACATGTTTATAGATTATAGATGAATTTTAGATTTGATTCACATGTTTATAGATTATAGATAAACTTTCAGAATTGATTCACATGTTTATAGATTATAGATGAACTTTAGATTTGATTCACATGTTTATAGATTTTAGATTCAATTCACCAATTTTTTCGTCCATCCATACTCTTTAATATTAATTGATGGCTTCAAAAGAGCGTCGAAAATATGGTGAAACGTTGATTAATTTCCATTTCACAACATTCTGACACTCAATGCTTTTATCTTTAGCACAAGTCATGCCCCTTTTTCGTCCATCCATACTCTTTAATATCGGTTGATGTTTCATACATGTAAATATTTTTTAGCGTTTTTATTCCAGTCGTCTCTCTTATCCATACGGAGTTCTCACATGCAAATTTATCTGGAGTGCTCAAACCATGCAGGGATTCAAAAGAGTGTCGAAATTATAGCGAAATGTTGAATAATTTCCATTTGGCAAAAATTCTGACACTCAATGTTTACATTTTTTTAGCACAAGTCATGCCCTATTTTTTCGTCCATCCATACTCTTTAATACTGGTTGATGTTTAATATTTGTAAAGAATTGGTAGACTTTTATTATATTCATCTCTTATCCATATGGAGTATGCACATGAATATTTATTTGGAGTGCTTAAACCATACAGAGCTTCAAAAGAGTGTCAAAATTATGACAAAACTTTGGTTAATTCCAGTTTGCAACATTTCTCACACTCAATGTTTTCATTTTTTAGCATAGATCATGCCCCCCCTTTTGTTGATCCATAAGTTTTACTGCTTATTTCATACTTTAACTTATTAAACTATTCCATAACATGAACGTAGGAAACGAAGCAAACATGCCACTGGGGTGGCCACACCAGGCTAGATGCATGCCACAAGGTTCACCTCACTTGCAATGAAATCTGTGCAGATCTTCAGGATGACTTTGTGGAGTGGATAGTATGTTTTCATTCAATTAGTGCTATGCCTTATCATTTTGTAGTGTATATAAAGTTGCGCCCAGAATTATCTAATTTTTGTTTTCTTTTAATTAAGCTCATCGTATCCCTTGTTGGGGATGGGCTGAGTTCATGCATGTGGCCAACCTGCCCATCGATGTGGAGGACACAATTCAGTTTGAGATGACGCTGTTAAAAAATGGCATGCTGTTGACCCTTAGGGTCACCATCGAGGAATGGAAAATGTATTTCAATGGTCGAAGTTGGATTCAGATTGCCACAGAATTAGGGATGTAAGCTAGTAAAACAACAACCGAGGACCGCAGGCCCCCTTGGCCCCCGCATCGCTCCCGCATGGGCGACTCGGGCGGCGCCAACCCTAGCCCGCCGCCGGCCTTCCTCCCCCTTCTCCTCTACCTCGTCGCCGCCGGGGAAGGTGGCGGCGGGGATTTGCCTGCTCCGTCGTGCGCGGGGGGCTCCGGAGCCGAGGCGGCGACCTCGGGTTGTGGCGCGATGCCGTCCTTAGCCAACGGCGGCCGCCCGTGCAGGTTGGCTGCCTTGGCAGCGCGGGCGGCAAGGCGGCGGCGGGTTGAGGCTGCTGGACGCCCGGTCGTGGGGGCGCCCGTCCAGATCTGACGCCTTCGCGTCCAACGCTTGGGTCCCCTTTCAGATCCGGTCTTCGGTCGTCCCAGGCTGCCGGCGCCGGGTTTGAAGATGGGGCTGGAGGCGGTGAAGTTCCCGGAGAAATCCAGGCCGATTCAGCCGGCCACGTTGGCGGCGACGCCCGCGGGCGCCGTCCCCTACTTGTAGGCGCCGTTATGGTACTCCCCTCCCCCTTTTGTCTTATTCCCCTGCTCGTTACTGGGCGAAAGCCAAAATCCTTCTGGATTGGGTGGCAGCGACGCCCGTGGCGTCGTCACCTTCTTGAAGGTCTCGCCTTTGGTGAGTTTTGGGGCGTTGCTGAGCTCGCTCCGTTGGTAGGTGTTTAGCGGCTGCGTGGTCGGAGTCTGCGGTGTTTGGGATTCCTCCATTGCAGCTTTGTCATCAACACTCTCGCCGTGCATTTGCCTCTCCTCGTGTGAAATTCCCTCTCAGTGCCCAGGTTCCCCTTTGTTGAGCTCGGAGCTGCATGTTGGCGGTGCTCTGGTTTGGTCTTCCCGATGTCAATGGTGGCGGTTTCCCATCTTAGCTCTTGGGAGAGCGTCTGTATCTTCCGACGGATCGGCGCCTCGTGCCAGGCGAGGGGGCAGGGAGCCCTTTCGGAGATGGAGGAGGTCGTATCCGTTTTGACCGCAGCCTATGGAGCTGACAATGTGTTACTTCCAATCTGCTAGTTGTGTCTCCTCAAGGCCTTCTTGGTGTCACTGAGCGGTGGACTGTGATCGGTGGAGGGCTTCATCCTCTTCAAGCTGCTCTTGGGCTTTAGTTTCTTCATCTTTGCTTGTAGGTTGTATGAAGCTAGCTAGCTGTTGCAGAGCACTATGTATCTCTTAACTGTTTTGTTTTTCTGTTCCTGTAAGTGGGTTGATGATGTAATCCTGGCCGGTTGATGGCTAAACTGAAAAAAAAGAGTTGTTGTTGCACTAAATATATATGTTGTATATATGCACACAAAGCACTTTCAATTATACACTTATTATATTGTAGTGTGTAAGTATTAAACATTAGAGAGTTGTTGTACTAAAGTGTGTATTTGAAATGTGCTATTATGACATTAGGGTACTAATATTATTGCTAAACTGAAAAAAGTTACAACGGCAACTAAAAATGCTGCCATGGCAGTGCCTTTTTTATTTTAGCATCAATCATCCTCCTAGTTACATTAATTATAGCAACAATCGCGGATTGTTCCTTTATTAGCGCAGAATGCAGTATCTAGTATGTTGCCAAGAACTGAATGCCGCCCTCACGACATCTTGCACACATAGTTCCGGATAATATTACCAATATATAATTGTGAAAAAATGATTAAATCTATTTTATTGTATCATTTATAGAGATACGCAGCCAGCCGTGGTTGAGCTTGCAAAACAAGGGGTTCCAGTAGGGCAAGGCTTGCATTGCTTTCCTGTAGACTGATAGTTTTAACGCCTGCAGGTTTTGTCCAAGTGAAGCCCTGCAGCATCCTTGCAAACAACATCATTGTGATAGAGGTACCAAGTGAAATCCCAGGACAACCCCTTCTCCCACTGCTAAAAGAAATGAAACGTAGGCCTGGCTCAGTGAGAAGAACATTCACGGTATTCAGATGCCTCTCAGGACGAAACTCTATTGGTTCGCTCCAAATCTTGGGGTTTCGGCCAAGTCCAAGCCGGCTTAAAAGGATGTGGCTATCCTTTGGGATGGTGTAGCCAGTGATAGTGGTGTCCACCATTGCAACATGGGGTAAATTAAGAGCATGGTATGGGTGTATGCGGAAGGCCTCCCGGATACACGATTTGAGATAATTTAGCCGAGGAATATCAGACTCCTGGACTAGTCTATCTTTACCAATGACAGCGTCGAGTTCATCGGTTGCTTTTTGCATGATCTCTGGTCTGTTCATCATCTCGGCGAGCGCCCACTCAACCGCATTTGATGGGTTGTCGACTGCTGCAAGCACCATTTCCTACACCGGTCGATGTTGGAATAAATAAAGCAATCAATCAATACAATACAACAACAAAAAAGGTCAATACATATATAATATATGATTGAAGAATAATTAATGAACTTTCTGTTGAGGTAGATCGTACTAACCGCCGTTTGTGCTCTTATTTCTTGTAGGGATAGCAACGGTTGTCCCTCTGCATCTTTAAGATGAACTAGGACATCCAAAAAGTCTCTAACCTCTTTATCTTCACCACCTTTCTCAAGAGTGGATGACCTTTCATGGATCCGCTCCCATATGATGGGATCATGCAACCGGTTGAGTGTTCTCATGACATCCATGGAAACCTCCTCATGGCCATCCAAGTCGAGGCCTACCAGGGCTGGGATGTAGTCAGACACGCAGAAGCTGTACACATGGTTGAGGGCCTTAAAAAGAGCGGCCGCATGTGCCTCGTCCTCATATCCAGGCCCATTAGTTGACGAAGCCGGTAGGTTGCTAAAGTATCTTTTACCGAACACAAGCCTTCTTATCAGGTTACAACAGAAATGTTGTGCCACATGGCGCACGTTGACAATGTTTTTTGCATGTGGCATCATGCGATGACAAGCGGTGTTGTTAATGTACCTTACAAGGTGGTCGTACTCCTCCTTCCGTAGGTGGTTGAGCTTCTGCTCCATGGACGAGGTGAGGATCTCCGAGGTGAGGACGCGCCTCATCTTTTTCCACTGCTCTCCATGCGGTGACAAGACGGAGCCCTTGTACCCGAAGCTGAATGTACCCGAGGCGAAGGTGGTGGGACGGGAGGCGAAAACTTCATCCTTCTTCCGTAGTACCTCACATGCTATCTCTGGGCATGTCACAACAATGACATGAGTAGCTCCGAGACGGAGGCACATGATGTGTGTGTTCATCTCCTTGAGAAGGCGATGGATCCACCGGAACACTGCCGGCTTGTTCCAAACCATCTGGTGCATGTTCCCAATGATGGGCAGTGTGGCAGGCCCCGGGGGCAGCAGACCTCGTCGTGTCCATTCCTTCTGGGACAATACCACTCTTTTGCTTTTTCTGAGAAAATACAACAGCAAGGTAGCCATGATAATTATAACCAGCGTACCAACAAGAGTCATATTGCATGAGCTGGTCAGGGTGCTATATGGACTATCCCCGCGAAAAAAAAAGAAGGTTGCTATATGGACTAGAATAGATGGAAAGCTCTGGAATAGGTAGATAGGTTGGGGGTGACAAAGGGGTGTTTTAAGACTTGTGTCCGAAGACACTCCTGCTTGGTGCATCCAACTTGGTTAACTGTAGCGTATTTATAGGACATCCGGGGAGCTAGCTAGCTTGGCTGCAGTTCGTCCACGGTTCCATGCATCGTGGACATGATCAGGTTCATATAATTATTTTATTAGTTAGAGATATTCTTCAGTTTGATCAGCTTCATGAATTTTTTTTCCATTTGCCAATATCAGAGAAGGCATCTGCTGAGGTAGTTCATATGGTGCCCTTTATCCAGACCCTTTCTCAGGTATAATTTCTGGATTTACTGCAGAACCGTTGCTTAAGCGATTATTTGTTTGTTTATTCATCCCTGAATTTCGCTCGTGCCATGCGTGGCCTGCATTCCTTGGAGATCAGAGACTATCTCTTCTTTCACTGTCAATTTGTCCTAGTAACCAGTGGCGGAGGGTCTTGGTGACCATCCCGGTGCCTTCGCCTCTACGAAATCTTTCGGCCTCTTTAACGTTTCTAAGTGTTTCCATTGGCACTCAATAAATTGCTGCACGCTCCGCCACTTATGTAATATAACAGTACTGAATGAATGAGATTCCACGGTGGAGGTCAGCCTCAGCCTTGATTTGTAATGATGCACTGGGGCCGGGTTTCTGTGGGTGTCCGTCGACCCGTACATTCACTTTCTGGAGCCATTCTCTCTTCCACACACGCATTAGCACAAGCTAGCACATGATGCACCAGTGTTTGGTGTCTCAATTCTTCCAGGAGCGTACCGGAGATGGGAAAGTATTAGGTGATACCAACCCTCCGATGCTCCTATGCTACCAACTTAAAAAAAATTCAAATTTAAACGTTCCAAAAATTATGAAAAAAATTGATCCAAATACACTTATGTCGACAACCCCTAAAAATTCAGATCCAAATACGAATTACACACGGAGAAACAAAAATGACAAATTCAGATGTGAATAGTGTCATTTTTGTTTTTGTCTTCTTTTGACACTATTCATCATGGATTTGTCCTTTTTGGTTCTCGGTGTATATTTCAAATTTGGATCTGAATTTTTTAGGGACTGTTGGCATAAGTGTCTTGAACATCCATGATTTTTTTCAGAATTTTTTGAAAGTTAAAATTTGAAAATACAAAGTTTGTATCATGGGAGCATGTAAGGGCTGGTACCACATGATATTTTCACGATGTTGACGAGTTACCAAGGCTCAAACCGCGAGCGAGCGGCATACTATGACCATTGATTGATTTGTTTTTTTAATGCCAATGACCATTGATTGATTAGTTACACATGCATATTACACGATGGACAAGAAAATATTGCAATAGGACATCTCCAATAATTGTAAGGGCATCTCCAACACTGGCCCACAAACCGGACACCGCATCTGTCCTAGGACAAGGGGGAATCAGTTCGTGCACACGGATATGGGAACCGGCCATCCAAAGAGCTATCTACTATATGTCCGCTTGAAATTCAAATTAGTGTCCATAGTTCACGCCGGATCCCCTCGGAGAAAAGCAGTAGTGCCGCGTTGACTTCGACGATGAACGACATGACACTAGATGCCGGGGACTGCCTCCCCAGCTGCTTGGCGGCGTAGTAGTATGGAGCCTTGTAATGCTCGGACCATGGCGGCGTTTGCACGATCAGTGAGGCCCTGCGCCCCGGGCCCTGAACTCCACCACGTCCAGGACCTGCACGCCCACTGCCTCGCCCACCACTAGCATGCCCACCGCTGGCCTTCTACTTCTTGAACGTTTCCTCCTTTGTGGGTCTTCGCTTTGACGTGGCGATTTTGCCGTGTCATCAAGTTAATCTGTCGGGCAAGCGTGAAGCTCGGATCCTCCATCTACGACATGGTCTCCTCCGGGTCCATGGTTCGGCGGTGGGAGGGAGGAAGAGAATGGAGAAAAGGGCGGGAATTTGGTGGAGAGCGACGGGACGGAACAAGAGAATGGGGGATTTGGCCGCGGAAACAGTGCGGCTAGCTACAAAAGTGCAGGCTCTGCCTCAGGTTTTTGGTGGTCCGACGGTGTCAAAGTCCTTCGTGGCTCGGTTTTGGACTCAGGCAAAGCCCCCCCCCCCCCCCCAATTTGTTTCGACTTTGCGGGATAATTGGATGGCTCGCGTGGTTTGGATGGGTACGAGCAGTTTGAGGGGCGGTGTTGGAGATGCCTTAAGATAGATGTTGGTAGATTTTGCCACTTAGAATTTTTCTGTGTTGTATCATACAGTGTGAGTAAGGTTGTATATACATGAACCAACACCATTGCACAAGCAATTGAAATTATTGGGATTTTCTCCCATTTATTATTTCCAATAATTTATAGGACATCACTGAGATCCAAAGATAGATTCATGCTTGACAATGGATTGTGAAAAGTTTAGTCCCACCTGGATGGATGGTGTGTTTGACCCACATGTATTATAGGTTTTCACACACCATTAAAATGTTGAGAAGAGCACACATACATGCACGCTCCTCCTTCGCTGCTCGCATCGCACGCACGTCGTGTTTCGTGATCAAACCGAGCAATGCCAAGTGTTTCGTGATCACACCGACAATCTCTTCGACGACATGGCTATCGACACAAATTTGTCTTCTTTCACCACATTGTATGTGTTCTTGTCCCTCTCGTTAGGGATTGTGTTTGGACTAGACACTGATATGATGCTTTTCACTTATTTACTCAATTGGATGACTTTTTCGGTACTTTGTTACTGGAACCAATTATCATTTCTATTATGATTACCATGGTTGGCCTATTGTTATTTTTTTGCATTAAACTTAATGGAAAATAGCTCATATATTCTACAATCCAAAAACTTGATTTGTTTAGGTAGTTTTCTCCAACTGCTTTTGCCGCAACCCTCAAACCTCCCACATCCAAGGGTGTGAATTACAAGAGATGGCATGCCAGGGTAGTTCTTTGGTTAACCACCACGAACTACTTTCATGCTTCCAAGGGCAAGCCAGAGGGGCCACCAACTCCCGAATAGAGCAAGATTTCCAGGCTACAGACACCATCTTTGCATGTGTTTTTTTAGTGCTGTTGGCACGAGATTGTTGATCCCTCCATGACCATTATGGTAAATTTCCTATTGATTCTTTCAATATGTCATTCTTCTGATTGGTGGATTGACATGAGTGCCAATATACATGTGTGTGTTGATATCTCCATGTTTTCTTCTTATCAGGTCGCAAGGACTGCAGCCATGCTGATGGGAAACATGTTACATGCTTCTATGTATGGTGTTAGTATGGTTGATCTAAAGTTTACTATGGGAAAGAACATTCAGACGTTACAACTCAGTAATCTTCAAAGTGTGGGAGTCCAATGCCAAAGCTTATAATATTGCTAAGTATTCTTGATCATGGTTACCACCTAAAGATTGGGCAACTGCATGGCTCCATATGGATCCAATATGTTTGTTAATGTTGATCAATAAAACTTGAGAAGTTTTGAAAAAAGGCTTTGGATGGCTACTTGGTCTCAATCACACATCCCTCGACTGGCTCAATGACTTGTATGCATTTCGGGCAATTTGGGAGTACCATGCCAAACCATTTTCACCTATGAAAAAAGCGACGCATAAGTCCAATGAATACAAAGTAACTTACTGAAATTAGAAGCAAAAAGGAACTAAAGTACATGAAATGAAGGCCGAGGAACGAGATGTGGGAGCAATAGGAGGCCACTGACAAGGAAGAGTGAAATAATGGACGGCAAGAAGGCCCATGGTCCTCGGACTCTTCTTTATTACCTTTTTATGTTAATCTTCCGAGTTTCCTCTTTTGTATATGGACTATTGCAGATGCTACAAGGCCCAAGGTCACTTCAAACACCCTGGTTATGACACTCTATGACTCAATTTGACGACCAAACACACGGGCTTGAATTATGTGGCTGGCCCAGTTCAAGCACTTGTATTATTCTCCTCACTTCATTCGGTTTTCCAATGGTCCTCTCTTAGTTTTTAAGTTTTCTTCCCGTTTTCAAATCATTTTCTCATGTTTTATATGTTCTTTTTATTCCCAAGATCTGAAAAAATGTTCATGAGTTAAAAAAAAAATCTTACATTAAAGAAATGTTCTCGAACTTGAAAATCTATGAATGCAAACAATGTTCACAAATACTTTCTAAACCATAAACTTATAATTTTTCATATTTTAAATATGCTTGCATATTTTATAAATTATGAAATTTTGAACATGTATATGAATTTAGCAAATATTTACAAATTTAAAGATGTACATGTATACAAAAAATGAGCCCAAATTTAAAAGCAATTCTCTCATTTATTTTAAACCGATTTTCATGCATTTAGAAAATGCTCAAGGATTTACATACGTTTGCTAAATAATAATTTTTTTGTGAATTTTATAAATATTCTTGATTTTTAAAAAGGTAAAAAGGACAAATGACAAAACCAAAAAATATGAAAAAACAAACAAAGGAAAAAGGAGAAAGGAAAAAATCATTAGAAATATTGAACCTAAAAAATGAGAAAGTCGATGAATGAACAACTATCAGTTAGCCTAGCTAGGGTGGCCCAGTACTTGGCTTTGCTCCACATGTTCACACAATGAGTATCAAACAGGTAGTCCGTCGTCCAAAAAGAAAGGCCACGGGCAAACAAAGCTGAGTATTACCTTCCAAAGTGCAAAAAATAAAATATACTCCATTCCTAAATATAATTTTTTTAGAGATTTCAATATGAAGTACATACAGAGCAAAATGAATGAATCTACACTTTAAAATACGTCTATATACATCCATATGTAGTCTGTATTAAAATCTCTAAAAAGACCTATTTTAAGAACGGAGAGAGTACATCCGTAGGCAAAATAAATAGAAGAAAAATGAGGGAGAGGATCGGGCGAACCCTCTAAAGACCCATGAGCCGAAGCAGGATGACCGATCCCCTCGAGACCTCCTATCTATCGCTCTTTGTGGGTGACTAGGAAAAGGGCCATGCGTTACAATGAAAAAAAAATCATAATCTTCAATGGCCATGACCGCATTTTGCTGCATCACCGAGGTACACTATCACTCTCAATTTTGTGAAATATTTTTTTTTGTTTTGAAATCATGAACATGTTTTTAAAACTCGTGAACATTTTTCAAATTGATGTACACTTTTACACTTGTTCGAACATTTTCTAAAATCAAGAACGTTTTATACTATCCGCAAACTTTTTTTTTAGTTGTGAACATTTTTTTAACAATTTCTTGCAAGGGCGAACATTTCTAGAATCGATGAACAATTTTTTTAGAAATTGGTCATACAATTTTTGAAATACATGAACATTTTTTCGAAATGCATGGTTATTTTTTGAATCAGCAAACATTTTATGAATGAATAAACTATTTTGTAAGTCACAAACAATTTTTGCAATTTTAGGATATTTATCCATTCATGAACTTTTTTGAATTGGCAAAATTTTGTTCCATTTCATGACGATTCTTTAATACACAGGCATTTAAAAAATATTGAACAATTTTTTATTTCCCAAACATTTATTTTGAAAAAAATCTGATTTTTTAAAAAAAGCAACCATTTTTTAAAAAAAATCCTGAACATTTTTTAATCACAAACATTTAATGATTTATTAAACATTTTGTTTCAAAATTATTTTGTAATTTTTTTTAATTTTTTGAAGTCCAAAATTATTTAAAGTAGAACAAAAGGAAAACAAATAAATTAAATTTGAAAAAAGCCACCCGGACATGGGCTGGCCCAAATGGGCACACTGTGTCTTCTCCCAGCACGTGGAGCGCAATATAGAAGGTCCCTACTACATCGGTCGGCCCAGGCTGGGGATTCCCCTGTGTAAAATGTTTTTTATCATTTATAAGTGGCATTGGTGGGCAATATTTTGCAACTTTGGAGGGAATTTTCATGACATACCGCCATAAGCAATAACCTCTTTATTATTAAATAGGTATAGATAGATATAGATTGGCGGGGAAACGCACTAGCGGTCGGTCAATTGGTGCACGCAGCCAAAGCTAGTGCGAAACATGTCACTGTAGCAAAACCGGACCGAACACCATCACATATTGAATCGACTACGGTATCAAACCGGAGTGATGCACTATGACTTTTTTCATCAGCGATGGTTGCTGCTCTGGTGCGCTGGTCCTATGGGGACTTAGGACGACGACTTCCCGAATGTCTAGTATAAATAAGGTTTGCTCAGTTTCGATGAGGGATGGATGATGACAGTGAAGCGCCTTCGGCTCGCTTCAGTGCTTGTAAATGTCGCTAGGTGGTCCATGTGTCTGTTGTAATTTTTAATTACCTCTCGTGTCCTTTGTGCTGCATGCACACCTGACTTATTTGCATGGTTTCTCATGCATAAAAAGGCATCATGAAATTATTTGCACGGTTGATCATCGTCCTTGATCTTCATTAAAGTGGTTTGATCAGCCAAGCAGATGATTTTCCAACCTGACTATCAATTCCCCAACTAGTTCTTGGTACCCTGACAAGAATTGCACACCGTACGGCCCATCCGGTGCAAACATAAAAGAAGACCATAAATCTTGGAAAATTTGTATAAGCTCACTATTAGAAAACATTATGTTTATAAAAAGAGGTAATATCACTTTTAGTCACAGAACTTGCGTCGGATGTATAGTTTGGTGCTAAAACTTAAAAATACGGTTTTTGGTAATCTAACTTGTGTTTAGGTGCAAATACGGTCACTCCGGCTGTTTGCGTGTGTACACGCCTCTGGTGTGGCATGCCATGCAGGCACGGGCCCACTGCCAGTGAGATATTACTAAAGGGCGACACGCCCACATTTGTTTTATTTTGCACAGAAACTCTTGAATTTATTTAATTACAAACAAAGGCCCTCAAATAAAATAAAATAATGTTGCGTCCGATGGTTCGAACCCGCGACAACCAAATAACACATCGGCGCACATGAGATAACCACTACACCTACCTCTTTGTGTTCAAAACGAGAAACGTTAAATTTTATGTTTTTGCAATGACGACTACTCGTATCCAAATAATTTTTCTCTAACCAAATTTCCATTAAATTGAGCGCCCGAAATTTCTGAATTTAAAGGAGAGAAACTAGTCTAACAACCAAGGGAAAAAACTGCACGCTATAGCAAAATAGAGCTGGCCTCAGAATATGCTATCAGTGTGCTATATCACGCTATAGCATGCTATTAGCAAGGCGTTATACACTGATTTATTTAGCGAGGTAATTCTTAATACGCTATAGCGTGCTATTAGCGACGCTATTTTTTTAGTGCTAACAACACATGAACATAACTTAAATCCTTATATGGGCATACAATATCAGACCGTCTTTTGGGAAAAAAAATTGTGTTATTCACTCTAATTTTAGAAAGTTACGTTATTTAAAATATTATTCTCGGTGCCGCAACAATGAATTGGACTCGTGACTTTTCTATAGGAAACGAGTCGGGCAGACCACTGTACAAGAAGCACTTGTTTAAAGTAATGTGTTAAACTAAGTATATTTAGACATTAACAAATTAAATTCAAAATTTCAAGCAAAAAAGCCCAGAATTGCCGAGATATTTCGAAAACAGGATTTTGCAGCTCCTTCCAAAAAAACTGGAAGAAAAAAATCTTGCTCGTGAACAAGTTTGTGTACGTTTTGGGTTAAACATTATACATTTTGATGCATGTTTTAAAATCGAATTTCATTTGAAAATTTCTTGCAAAAAAAGTTTTTTCCGAAACCTATTTTTCTAGCCAAACCCGGGAAAACAGAATTGAGAAAAAAAATTAGCTCAGTGTAAAAGCAAGATGTATCTCCACGAAAAAATGAAAGTGTGCTTGATGCAGTGGTTCGCTAGTGTGGCCACGTATATGAAGTCGTGAGTTCGATAGGCCATAGCCTCACTGGCATGCCATGTAAGCACTGAATACAGACAAAGTGGCCGCATTTGCATGAGATGACAAGTTATGCGACCACAATTTTGTATTTTATAAGTTTTGTAACTAAACTAAACATCAAGCGCAAGTTGCATGACTTTCAGTGATATTACCTCTTACAAAAAAAAATAAGGTTGCATAGTATAATCTATTTTTAAAGAAAATCGAAAAGACGCTCAAACCTATTAGCCACAGATCAACAACAGAAAGATATTACAACTAGGTCCCTAGGCTGCTTCACTCCTCCAATCTCCTGGTTGGGCCGTTGCTGCACCGCCGCAGCCACTCCGGTAGCCTCCCCACTACTAGATCCGAGTGAACGTCGTAGTTTAACGCACACTGTCAAACATTTGGAGATGAAGTCGTAGTCGCCCGATTCGAAGTCCAAGAGTTGAGAGCCTCAACACTGAACAAGCCGACGCAGAAGCAACAGAACATGGCACACTGCCGTTGCGCCCTAGGATGAAGACAAACATGCCAACCACCCAAAGCCTGCACAAACTCTTGAAGCTTCCCAGCGGTGCTGCATACGCCGCTGCCATGACACGGACGAAGCTTGAGGACAAAACAGTCAATGGTACTGCTGCCGCCGTCGCCTCCACAGCGACACCAGGCCCAGAATCCGCTGGTCCTTCAGCGCTAAAGCCCGGTGCGCCGTTGTTGAGGTGGAGCAAGGATTGGGAGGACATTATTTCCATACACGTAGAGACTGCTGCCCCAACCCCCCACTTCCTCTAATAGTACTCCCGGGGAGGGGAGTTTAATTAGAAAACATAAGAGCATCTCCAGTCGTTTGGCCCCCCAGCGCACCCGGCGAAGGGTTTTGGCATTTGTGCCAGCATTTTTTCCGGCCTGGGGGCGATCGAGTTCCCAGCCGCGCCCCAGGTTTCGGCCCTCAAACAAATAAAAATTCAAAGTTTTGCTTTCCCCCTACCAAAAAGACGACACAGTTCAGCGATCATGCCACAGGGTCGGCGATCCATCGTAGCCAAAATTCGGCGATTAAAAGGGTAGGAACAATGGACATGGAGCTCATCAAACGGCAGGCTCCTCTGACGCAGGGCTGGCTGAGGTCGGCGTCAGCACAACTTCAGTGCTTGGGCTCGGGGCCGGCGTAGGTTCAGCGCTCGAGCTCGCCGTCGGCGTGGGCACTGCTTCACTGTTCGGGCTCGGCGTTGGTGTTGGCGTAGGAATGGTGGTCGCCAACGGTCCCGACATCTGGTTCAAGTCAGGCCGCGCTCCACCAGGTGTTGGGTTTCGTAGTAATTTCAAAAAATTTCCTACGCACACGCAAGATCATGGTGATGCATAGCAACGAGAGGGGAGAGTGTGATCTACGTACTCTTGTAGATCGACAACGGAAGCGTTAGCACAACGTGGTTGATGTAGTCGTACGTCTTCACGGCCCGACCGATCAAGCACTGAAACTACGGCACCTCCGAGTTCTAGCACACGTTCAGCTCAATGACGATCCCCGGACTCCGATCCAGCAAAGTGTCGGGGTAGAGTTCCGTCAGCATGACGGCGTGGTGACGATCTTGATGCACTACCGTCGCAGGGCTTCGCCTAAGCACCGCTACAATATTATCGAGGTCTATGGTGGAAGGGGGCACCGCACACGGCTAAGAATATGATCACGTGGATCAACTTGTGTCTCTAGGGGTGCCCCCTGCCTCCGTATATAAAGGATCAAGAGGGGGGGTGCGGCCGGCCAGGGAGGGCGCGCCAGGAGGAGTCCTACTCCCTCCGGGAGTAGGATTCCCCCCCTTTCCTAGTTGGAATAGGATTCGGGAAGGGGGGAAAGAGGAGAGAGAGAAGGAAGGGGGGCGCCGGCCCCCTCTCCCTGTCCTATTCAGACTAGGGGGGAGGGGCGTGCGGCCCAGCCCTGGCCACCTCTCCTCTCTTCCACTAAAGCCCACTAAGGCCCATATACCTCCCGGGGGGTTCCGGTAATCTCCCGGTACTCCGGTAAAATCCCGATTTCACCCGGAACACTTCCGATATCCAAATATAGGCTTCCAATATATCAATCTTTATGTCTCGACCATTTTGAGACTCCTCGTCATGTCCGTGATCACATCCGGGACTCCGAACAAACTTCGGTACATCAAAACTCATAAACTCATAATATAACTGTCATCGAAACCTTAAGCGTGCGGACCCTACGGGTTCGAGAACAATGTAGACATGACCGAGACACGTCTCCGGTCAATAACCAATAGCGGAACCTGGATGCTCATATTGGCTCCTACATATTCTACGAAGATCTTTTATCGGTCAGACCGCATAACAACATACGTTGTTCCCTTTGTCATCGGTATGTTACTTGCCCGAGATTCGATCGTCGGTATCTCAATACCTAGTTCAATCTCGTTACCGGCAAGTCTCTTTACTCGTTCCGTAATACATCATCTCACAACTAACTCATTAGTTGCAATGCTTGCAAGGCTTATGTGATGTGCATTACCGAGAGGGCCCAGAGATACCTCTCCGACAATCGGAGTGACAAATCCTAATCTCGAAATACGCCAACCCAACATCTACCTTTGGAGACACCTGTAGAGCACCTTTATAATCACCCAGTTACGTTGTGACATTTGGTAGCACACAAAGTGTTCCTCCGGCAAACGGGAGTTGCATAATCTCATAGTCATAGGAACATGTATAAGTCATGAAGAAAGCAATAGCAACATACTAAACGATTGGGTGCTAAGCTAATGGAATGGGTCATGTCAATCAGATCATTCACCTAATGATGTGATCCCGTTAATCAAACAACAAATCTTTGTTCATGGTTAGGAAACATAACCATCTTTGATTAACGAGCTAGTCTAGTAGAGGCATACTAGTGACACTCTGTTTGTCTATGTATTCACACATGTATTATGTTTCCGGTTTAATACAATTCTAGCATGAATAATCAACATTTATCATGCTATAAGGAAATAAATAATAACTTTATTATTGCCTCTAGGGCATATTTCCTTCAGTCTCCCACTTGCACTAGAGTCAATAATCTAGATTACACAGTAATGATTTTAACACCCATGGAGCCTTGGTGCTGATCATGTTTTGCCCGTGGAAGAGGCTTAGTCAATGGGTCTGCTACATTCATATCCGTATGTATCTTGCAAATCTCTATGTCTCCCACGTGGACTAGATCCTGGATGGAATTGAAGCATCTCTTGATGTGCTTGGTTCTTTTGTGAAATCTGGATTCCTTTGCCAAGGCAATTGCACCAGTATTGTCACAAAAGATTTTCATTGGACCCGATGCACTAGGTATGACACCTAGATCGGATATGAACTCCTTCATCCAGACTCCTTCATTTGCTGCTTCCGAAGCAGCTATGTATTCCCCTTCACATGTAGATCCCGCCACGACGCTTTGTTTAGAACTGCACCAACTGACAGCTCCACCATTTAATGTAAACACGTATCCGGTTTGCGATTTCGAATCGTCCGGATCAGTGTCAAAGCTTGCATCGACGTAACCATTTACGATCAGCTCTTTGTCACCTCCATAAATGAGAAACATATCCTTAGTCCTTTTCAGGTATTTCAGGATGTTCTTGACCGCTGTCCAGTGATCCACTCCTAGATTACTTTGGTACCTCCCTGCTAGACTTATAGCAAGGCACACATCAGGTCTGGTACACAGCATTGCATACATGATAGAGCCTATGGCTGAAGCATAGGGAACATCTTTCATTTTCTCTCTATCTTCTGCAGTGGTCGGGCATTGAGTCTGACTCAACTTCACACCTTGTAACACAGGCAAGAACCCTTTCTTTGCTTGATCCATTTTGAACTTCTTCAAAACTTTGTCAAGGTATGTGCTTTGTGAAAGTCCAATTAAGCGTCTTGATCTATCTTTATAGATCTTTATGCCTAATATGTAAGCAGCTTCACCGAGGTCTTTCATTGAAAAACTCTTATTCAAGTATCCCTTTATGCTATCCAGAAATTCTATATTATTCCCAATTAGTAATATGTCATCCACATATAATATCAGAAATGCTACAGAGCTCCCACTCACTTTCTTGTAAATACAGGCTTCTCCAAAAGTCTGTATAAAACCAAATGCTTTGGTCACACTATCAAAGTGTTTATTCCAACTCCGAGAGGCTTGCACCAGTCTATAAATGGATCGCTGGAGCTTGCACACTTTGTTAGCTCCCTTTGGATCGACAAAACCTTCTGGTTGCATCATATACAACTCTTCTTCCAGAAATCCATTCAGGAATGCAGTTTTGACATCCATCTGCCAAATTTCATAATCATAAAATGCGGCAATTGCTAACGTGATTCGGACAGACTTAAGCATCGCTACGGGTGAGAAGGTCTCATCGTAGTCAACCCCTTGAACTTGCCGAAAACCTTTTGCGACAAGTCGAGCTTTGTAGACAGTAATATTACCGTCAGCGTCAGTCTTCTTCTTGAAGATCCATTTATTCTCAATTGCTTGCCGATCATTGGGCAAGTCAACCAAAGTCCATACTTTGTTCTCATACATGGATCCCATCTCAGATTTCATGGCTTCAAGCCATTTTGCGGAATCTGGGCTCACCATCGCTTCTTCATAGTTTGTAGGTTCATCATGATCTAGTTGCATGACTTCCAGAACAGCATTACCGTACCACTCTGGCGCAGATCTCACTCTGGTTGATCTACGAGGTTCAATAGTATCTTGTTCTGAAGTTTCATGATCATTATCATTAGCTTCCTCACTAATTGGTGTAGGTGTCACAGAAACAGGTTTCTGTGATGCACTATTTTCCAATAAGGGAGTAGGTACAGTTACCTCGTCAAGTTCTACTTTTCTCCCACTCACTTCTTTTGAGAGAAACTCCTTCTCCAGAAAGTTTCCGAATTTAGCAACAAAAGTCTTGCCTTCGGATCTGTGATAGAAGGTGTATCCAATAGTTTCCTTTGGATATCCTATGAAGACACATTTCTCCGATTTGGGTTCGAGCTTATCAGGTTGAAGCTTTTTCACATAAGCATCGCAGCCCCAAACTTTCAGAAACGACAACTTCGATTTCTTGCCAAACCACAGTTCATAAGGCGTCGTCTCAACGGATTTTGATGGTGCCCTATTTAACGTGAATGCAGCCGTCTCTAGAGCGTATCCCCAAAACGATAGCGGTAAATCAGTAAGAGACATCATAGATCTTACCATATCTAGTAAAGTACGATTACGACGTTCGGACACACCATTACGCTGTGGTGTTCCGGGTGGCGTGAGTTGTGAAACTATTCCACATTGTTTCAAATGTACACCAAACTCGTAACTCAAATATTCTCCTCCACGATCAGATCGTAGGAATTTTATTTTCTTGTTACGATGATTTTCAACTTCACTCTGAAATTCCTTGAACTTTTCAAATATTTCAGACTTGTGTTTCATTAAGTAGATATACCCATATCTGCTTAAGTCGTCTGTGAAGGTGAGAAAATAATGATATCCGCCACGAGCTTCAACATTCATCGGACCACATACATCTGTATGTATGATTTCTAACAAATCTGTTGCTCTCTCCATAGTACTGGAGAACGGTGTTTTTGTCATCTTACCCATAAGGCACGGTTCGCAAGTACCAAGTAATTCATAATCAAGTGGTTCCAAAAGCCCATCAGTATGGAGTTTCTTCATGCACTTTATACCGATATGACCTAAACGGCAGTGCCACAAATAAGTTGCACTATCATTATCAACTCTGCATCTTTTGGTTTCAACACTATGAATATGTGTGTCACTACTATCGAGATTTAATAAGAATAGACCACTCTTTAAGGGTGCATGACCATAAAAGATATTACTCATGTAAATAGAACAACCATTATTCTCTGATTTAAATGAATAACCGTCTCGCATCAAACAAGATCCAGATATAATGTTCATGCTTAACGCTGGCACCAAATAACAATTATTTAGGTCTAATATTAATCCCAAAGGTAGATGTAGAGGTAGCGTGCCGACTGCGATCACATCGACTTTGGAACCGTTTCCCACGCGCATCGTCACCTCGTCCTTAGCCAATCTTCGCTTAATCCGTACTCCCTGTTTCGAGTTGCAAATATTAGCAACAGAACCAGTATCAAATACCCAGGTGCTACTGCGAGCATTAGTAAGGTACACATCAATAACATGTATATCACATATACCTTTATTCACCTTGCCATCCTTCTTATCCGCCAAATACTTGAGGCAGTTCCGCTTCCAGTGACCAGTCTGCTTGCAGTAGAAGCACTCAGTTTCAGGCTTAGGTCCAGGTTTGGGTTTCTTCTCTTGAGCAACAACTTGCTTGCTGTTCTTTTTGAAGTTCCCCTTCTTCTTCCCTTTGCCCTTTTTCTTGAAACTAGTGGTCTTGTTGACCATCAACACTTGATGCTCCTTCTTGATTTCTACCTCCGCAGCTTTCAGCATTGCGAAGAGCTCGGGAATAGTCTTATTCATCCCTTGCATATTATAGTTCATCACGAAGCTCTTGTAGCTTGGTGGCAGTGAATGGAGAATTCTGTCAATGACGCAATCATCTGGAAGATTAACTCCCAATTGAATCAAGTGATTATTATACCCAGACATTTTGAGTATATGCTCACTGACAGAACTGTTCTCCTCCATCTTGCAGCTATAGAACTTATTGGAGACTTCATATCTCTCAATCCGGGCATTTGCTTGAAATATTAACTTCAACTCCTGGAACATCTCATATGCTCCATGACGTTCAAAACGTCGTTGAAGTCCCGATTGTAAGCCGTAAAGCATGGCACACTGAACTATCGAGTAGTCATCAGCTTTGCTCTGCCAGACGTTCATAACATCTGGTGTTGCTCCAGCAGCAGGCCTGGCACCCAGCGGTGCTTCCAGGACGTAATTCTTCTGTGCAGCAATGAGGATAATCCTCAAGTTACGGACCCAGTCCGTGTAATTGCTACCATCATCTTTCAACTTTGCTTTCTCAAGGAACACATTAAAATTCAACGGAACAACAGCACGGGCCATCTATCTACAATCAAACATAAATAAGCAAGATACTATCAGGTACTAAGTTCATGATAAATTTAGGTTCAATTAATCATATTACTTAAGAACTCCCACTTAGATAAACATCCCTCTAATCCTCTAAGTGATTACGTGATTCAAATCAACTAAACCATGTCCGATCATCACGTGAGATGGAGTAGTTTCATTGGTGAACATCGCTATGTTGATCATATCTGCTATATGATTCACGCTCGACCTTTCGGTCTCCGTGTTCTGAGGCCATATCTGTATATGCTTGGCTCGTCAAGTATAACCTGAGTATTCCGCGTGTGCAACTGTTTTGCACCCGTTGTATTTGAACGTAGAGCCTATCACACCCGATCATCACGTGGTGTCTCAGCACGAAGAACTTTTGCAATGGTGCATACTTAGGGAGAACACTTCTTGATAATTAGTGAGAGATCATCTTATAATGCTACCGTCAATCAAAGTAAGATAAGATGCATAAAAGATAAACATCACATGCAATCAATATAAGTGATATGATATGGCCATCATCATCTTGTGCTTGTGATCTCCATCTTCGAAGCACCGTCGTGATCACCATCGTCACCGGCGCGACACCTTGATCTCCATCGTAGCATCGTTGTCGTCTCGCCAATCTTATGCTTCCATGGCTATCGCTATCGTTTAGTGATAAAGTAAAGCATTACAGCGCGATTGCATTGCATACAATAAAGCGACAACCATATGGCTCCTGCCAGTTGTCGATAACTCGGTTACAAAACATGATCATCTCATACAATAAAATTTAGCATCATGTCTTGACCATATCACATCACAACATGCCCTACAAAAACAAGTTAGACGTCCTCTACTTTGTTGTTGCATGTTTTACGTGGCTGCTACGGGCTTAAGCAAGAACCAATCTTACCTACGCATCAAAACCACAACGATAGTTTGTCAAGTTGGTGCTGTTTTAACCTTCCCAAGGACCGGGCGTAGCCACACTCGGTTCAACTAAAGTTGGAGAAACTGTCACCCGCTAGCCACCTTTGTGCAAAGCACGTCGGGAGAACCGGTCTCGCGTAAGCGTATGCGTAATGTCGGTCTCGGCCGCTTCGTCCAACAATACCGCCGAACCAAAGTATGACATGCTGGTAAGCAGTATGACTTATATCGCCCACAACTCACTTGTGTCCTACTCGTGCATATAACATCAACATATAAAACCTAGGCTCTGATACCACTGTTGGGTTTCGTAGTAATTTCAAAAAATTTCCTACGCACATGCAAGATCATGGTGATGCATAGCAACGAGAGGGGAGAGTGTGATCTACGTACCCTTGTAGATCGACAATGGAAGCGTTAGCACAACGTGGTTGATGTAGTCGTACGTCTTCACGGCCCGACCGATCAAGCACCGAAACTACGGCACCTCCGGGTTCTAGCACACGTTCAGCTCGATGACGATCCCCGGACTCCGATCCAGCAAAGTGTCAGGGTAGAGTCCCGTCAGCACGACGGTGTGGTGACGATCTTGATGCACTACCGTCGCAGGGCTTCGCCTAAGCACCGCTACAATATTATCGAGGTCTATGGTGGAAGGGGGCACCGCACATGGCTAAGAATATGATCACGTGGATCAACTTGTGTGTCTAGGGGTGCCCCCTGCCTCCGTATATAAAGGATCAAGAGGGGGGTGCGGCCGGCCAGGGAGGGCGCGCCAGGAGTAGTCCTACTCCCTTCGGGAGTAGGATTCCCCCCCTTTCCTAGTTGGAATAGGATTCGGGAAGGGGGGAAAGAGGAGAGAGAGAAGGAAGGGGGGCGCCGGCCCCCTCTCCCTGTCCTATTCGGACTAGGGGGGAGGGGCACGCGGCCCAGCCCTGGCCACCTCTCCTCTCTTCCACTAAAGCCCACTAAGGCCCATATACCTCCCGGGGGGTTCCGGTAACCTCCCGGTACTCCGGTAAAATCCCGATTTCACCCGGAACACTTCCGATATCCAAATATAGGCTTCCAATATATCAATCTTTATGTCTCGACCATTTTGAGACTCCTCGTCATGTCCGTGATCACATCCGGGACTCCGAACAAACTTCGGTACATCAAAACTCATAAACTCATAATATAACTGTCATCGAAACCTTAAGCGTGCGGACCCTACGGGTTCGAGAACAATGTAGACATGACCGAGACACGTCTCCGGTCAATAACCAATAGCGGAACCTGGATGCTCATATTGGCTCCTACATATTCTACGAAGATCTTTTATCGGTCAGACCGCATAACAACATACGTTGTTCCCTTTGTCATCGGTATGTTACTTGCCCGAGATTCGATCGTCGGTATCTCAATACCTAGTTCAATATCGTTACCGGCAAGTCTCTTTACTCGTTTCGTAATACATCATCTCACAACTAACTCATTAGTTGCAATGCTTGCAAGGCTTATGTGATGTGCATTACCGAGAGGGCCCAGACATACCTCTCCGACAATCGGAGTGACAAATCCTAATCTCGAAATACGCCAACCCAACATCTACCTTTGGAGACACCTGTAGAGCACCTTTATAAACACCCAGTTACGTTTTGACGTTTGGTAGCACACAAAGTGTTCCTCCGGCAAACGGGAGTTGCATAATCTCATAGTCATAGGAACATGTATAAGTCATGAAGAAAGCAATAGCAACATACTAAACGACCGGGTGCTAAGCTAATGGAATGGGTCATGTCAATCAGATCATTCACCTAATGATGTGATCCCGTTAATCAAACAACAACTCTTTGTTCATGGTTAGGAAACATAACCATCTTTGATTAACGAGCTAGTCTAGTAGAGGCATACTAGTGACACTCTGTTTGTCTATGTATTCACACATTTATTATGTTTCCGGTTTAATACAATTCTAGCATGAATAATAAACATTTATCATGATATAAGGAAATAAATAATAACTTTATTATTGCCTCTAGGGCATATTTCCTTCACCAGGTACCACGCCTTCACCTGCTCGTCCATCGTCGACGTGTCTACCCCCATCAAGAACGACAGGTCTGTGTCCCTCTTCTTCGCGGAGACATTGGTCCTGAGAAGGTCGAGCTTAACGTCCTGCTTGGTCATCAACGCCGCCCACCTCGCATCGGATTTCTCCTCCCTCTTGGAGGCGTTGCTCTTGGCGTCGGCGATGCACTGCTCAATCGACGACTGCAGCCGTTCGGCAGCAGGTGCCGCGTCCCTTGCCGCCTTGGCTCGTTTGTTGCCATCAGGGTGCCCTTCTGCCGCCGCTGGGGCAGGCGCGTCCGGGTTGTAGGCGTCCTTTGTCTTGGCGAGAGCCAGCTAGACCTCCATCCATTTCTCGCACGACTCGATCCTGGTGAACACATGAAGGAACTTGAACTCTTGGTCGTTGTTGTCTTGGCGAAACATGTTGAACATCTGAACCATCTACACAGCCAAAGACAAAACTGTCAGCAAAGTGCACTGCGAGCAACTGGGCCGGGGAACGATGGCCATACCTGTCCCTCGACGTTGGCGCCGCTTTCCGGGCAAGCCCCGACCTCCTCTTGAATACCATGCCACTTGTTGCAGGGCGCCTGGATGATCGCCCAGTGGTTCGCCATGGCCTTCTCGCCGCGGTCCATGTGGATGTTGGCAAAGTCGGGGTCGACCACTTGCGCTCGTCGAACGTCGTCTTGATCCTCCTCTAGTACGCATCGGCGTTCTGATTCGAGGCGGTAATCGGGTCGATGCTGACGGTCTTCCATGCTTCGGTGAGGCACTCATCTTCCTTGGACGTCCACTTGACGTGAGGCTCTCCCGGCCTAGCGTTGGCCGCCCGCTTCTTCTTTTTCGCTTTGGGTGCCGGCTCCACCTCCGTCGGTTCTTACTCCTCCACCTCCACCTCGGCATCATCGAGATCATCCTTGATGTCGACGGTGGCGTCCAGAGTTTCGCCTTGTGTGCGGAACCTGGGGCACGAAGCGGCAGCGACCGAGCCGCTCGTGATGATATCGTCCATGTCGGCGTCGGTGTTGTTGAACTGTGCAAAGGGTAGGGCGCCATGACGCAAAGGCGGGGCAGGCGAACCTGAGTAAGTCGGCGGCAAGTAGTTGTACTAGGTGTTGAGGCCGGCGGCGAACGCGGGCAAGGGAGTGTGCGGGTCGTGGTTGAAGCCGGATGGGGACGCGCACGATGCCGCACCATGCGGGAAGGTAATGTTAGGGTTGAAGCCACCATGCGCGTCGCTGTTGGCGTATCCAGGCAAGGCTGTGTAACCCCACATCGGTGGTGAGAAGTTGGCCGGCGACGCGACGCTCTGCTGGCTCCCCCACGCGGCGTCTTGAGGTGGAAGGTTCGCCATCCCCGCGCAAGACGCCTCTCTCTACTCCGCTGCCGCCGCGTCCCTGGCCTTCTTCATGATGATCCTGTTTCGCCGGTCGATGGTGACCGCCACCCGTCGCTCAACGTCGGCCTTCCACTCGGCGTTTGACAAGCCCCGGGGCCTTGCCATTGGCGCCCTCGGCTTCCTCTGCTTTGACTGAACGGAATTGGTGGCTAGGCGAGGGGCGACGTACTTCTTCGGCGACATGACGGGCGGATCCGGGGAGAGAATGGCAGGAAGGGCGGGGGAGAAGGGGGCGACACTAGGGGAAATGGAGGGAAAGGGGGAAGAAAATAGCGGGAAATCGGCCGGTGTCGCCGACAGCGCGGGCCCGCGTGCCTTTTCGCTTCAGCTGGCGTCCCCAGGAGCCCCCCAGCGTGCTGGGTTCGGATTGGGTTAGCCGGTTGTAATTTCATCCCAAAGCGGCGATAAACGAGGATCGGGGGCATGGCTGAGCCGTTTTTTCGCCGCCGGCTTCAAGAAAGACGCCCTGGGGCCTGTTGGGGGAGGGCGAGTGGAGATGCTCTAAGAGAGAGCAAGAACTCCCCGCCTCTACATTAAAATATGCACAGGCGAGCTAATAAGTGTCCTAGAAAAAAAACTTCTTAACGATTTGAAATTGGCAAGTGCATATGCATCCGGAACAGCCACGTGAAAATTCATTTGTCGACCGTTAGAATGTGCACAGGCTCGTGCTGTCATCGTCGTAGACTGTCCTGTTCTGGATCGCATGTCAAGGTCGTGATGAAGCCTTCTCTCCAGTCCAATCTGCAACACTATGCCTACACAACAGATGATGGACAAGTTACGTACGACGGACAACGACCTGTGTGTTGACACACGAACACGTCACGTGTATCCTCGACGCCGGGGGTGATGCACCGCAGCTCACGTCGAAGGAGACCCGACCGACAGCGCGATATACAAAACAGTCGACGGGCGCTTTTGCAGACCCGAAAACCCCACACCCCCGAGAGGGACCCCGTTAGGGAGTGCGGCGGCTATGGGCTGCCCTAGGTCGATTCGCTCGCCCCTAGAGCCTCGGGATTCGCAGCTCTCAAACACGAAGAACAGCAAAGAACGAGAGAGAAAAACGATGGAGAGATAAAACGTAGATGAAAAAGTAGTATGTTGATTTGTTCGATTGTGTGTTGTTCAATCGACCGTCGCCCCCAACATATATAAGAGGCGGCTGGACTTCCCGTACAAGTAAAGGACTCGTCTAGGCTTTCCTTACAAGAAAAATTACATCAATTCACGTCCTAGAGTCCTAATTCTATTCCAACTCGGATTCAGTCTGAATCTGGCCCAAACTCTGTCTTCCTTCTTGCACGGGCCGCCGGGCTTGCATATGATCTCCGATCAAGACGGCCCAAATATCAAACTTGTGCGCCTAGACGATACGAACAACTCTCATGTTGATCACTTTTTCAAATAAGGCCATCTTGAATACTTTTTGAGGTCATCTTTATCTCCCAGTCGGACTCGGTCTTGCAGTAGACTGGATTATCCGAGTCTCGTAGTGAATTTGTAGGATATATACTATCTCTGATGATGATGACTTCAAAATCAAAGTTTACCGTCTTGATGATACGCACAACTTCTGTATTGAACACTTCTTCATCCGAGGTCATCTTTATAAAATTTCAGGCATATGTTCAGTTTCACTCGGATTCGAGCTCATCCACTCGGATTAGAGTCATTCACTTGGATCGTCCGACTGGACTTTTCACTCGGAAGACAATCTTTCACTCGGATGACTATATTTTCACTCGGAGGGCATTTCCACTCGGATGACTATATTTCCACCCGGAAGGCATTATCTTATTCGATCGGCAAGTTTTCGTCCTGATGGTAATCTTTTCACTCGGAATATTTTCACCTAGAGGACAATTTCACTCGGATGACCATATTTCCACTTGGATAATAATAAGTTCATCCGGTCAGCAAACTTTCACTCGGCCGGTAAATTTTCGCTCGACCTTAAACTTTCACTCGGATGGTAAACTTTTCACTCGGATTTTCCGACTGAAAACATAGCCTGATCTTGATTTGTCTCTCCAGGCCTCATACGACCTTGGATTGAGACGAATTATATATGAAAATCGATCGGCTCGACGAGACGAAACTTTTCCGTGTTGAAGGTTTTTCAATTCAAGGCCGTCTTGAAGGACGAATTGCTCACGCATTGCATCAGACACTCATCAACATGTGTCTGGTGTCAAGCGTAATATTTTGGTCTCTGGCCTGTCCAGACCATATTGACTATAACTTTTGCATATGAACTCGGATTGAGATGATTTATATATGAAAATCGATCGTCTCGACGAGACGAAGACAATTCCTTTAGAGCACTCCTTCATCTGAGGTCATATTAAGGGCGTAATCGGCCAAAAAGCACTCAGAACATTAAATTTTGTCACTCGGAGTACAGCTTCGGCCACTGAGATGAGGTCGAATGGCGATAGCCTAAACATCAAAGTTGTTCCACTCGACGATATGAAACTTTCTCATGCTGAAAACCCTTTCACTCTGTATCTTGCCAAAATCAGGTGTCAACACATGCCCCCCTGTTTTTCGGCAAAGCTTGCATGCCGAAAAATAATATGCATAGTGTTCGTTCTAAGGACGATGTCAACACTCCATCGGCCATTTATTTTTCTCAGGGCGATAATTATGTATCGGCCATGTTTGTGCTAAGGGCGATAATTGTATATCGTCCATTGCCTACTTAGGCTTCCTGCCACACACTCGGGTGATACTTCTTCAAATATTTGCCATTGAGAGCTCGAGGTAACAATGCCCCTTGTATTGATTCCACCAAATATGAATTTTCGGGAACAACTCTTGTAATCCTAAAAGGACCTTCCCAACTTGGAGACCACTTCCCGAATTTTCTATCTCTTGAACCAATCGGCAGAATCACTTTCCAGACCAGATCACCAACTTGAAAATTCTTCAACTTAACTTTCTTATTGTAAGCCCTTGCCACCCTCAACTTATCTCTCTCTATGGCATTCAAAGCAGCCAAACGTTTATCAGCAACCTCATCAATGTTGTCCATCATCAAGTTATAGAAGTCTATTGCCGATAAATCATTTTGTTTGGCTATTCTCAAAGCATTCAAATTTACTTCCACCGGTAAAACAGCCTCCTGACCATATACTAGTTCATATGGAGTCACTTTCGTAGCACCATGCCTTGAGATTCTATGTGCCCATAATGCCTCAGACAACAAGTCATGCCATCTCCTTGGATTATCCTCAATCTTCTTCTTGATGAGCTAGATTAAAATTTTATTGCTAGACTCAGCTTCTCCATTAGCTTGGGCATAATATGGAGAGGAATTGAGCAACTTTATGTTATAAGATTCGGCAAACTTTCTGACTTGGTGTGACATGAAAGATGAACCTTGATCTGTAGTTAACGTTTGAGGAATACCGAATCTATGAATAATATGCTCGGTTATGAATTGAATTACCTCCGTATGTGTCATGTTCTTGAGAGGTACTGCTTCAAACCATTTAGTGAAATAATCAGTTGCCACCAATACGAACCGATGCCCTTTTGAGGAAGACGGATGGATTTGTCCAATGAAATCTAAACCCCAACCCCTGAAAGGCCACGGTTTGATAATAGGATGTAACATAGCAGCAGGAGCCAATTGAATATCACCAAACTTTTGACAAGCTTCACACCCCTTATAATATCTGAAGCAATCATTAATCATAGTCGGCCAATAAAACCCAGCACGTCGCAATAACCATTTCATCTTGGGAGCCGACTGGTGAGTGCCACAAATACCTTCATGTACTTCTCCCATAGCAACTCTTGCCAGGTCCTCGTCCAAACACTTTAGAAGAACATCATTGACTGTTCGGCAATAAAGACCATCATCTCTCATTGTATACTTGAAAGCCATACGCCGAATAGCCCTGCCCACCCTTTCACTCGGATTGCACAAGTAATCAACAATGGGCTTCCTCCAGTCGGGATTGTCACCTGCACTAGATTTTTTGTTAATTACCAAATCAGTGGGTTCTGGTTCGGCCTCTTCTATACTGGTAAGACAAGACATCGGACTTTGAGAAATATGAAACATGCCATGATCAACATGGTATCCAGATGCTTGCTGTGCCAACTCATTTGCTTTCCAGTTGTCATGTCTAGATATATGTGCAATGCTAAAACAATCCAAAGTAGAGATTATATCTAGACATTTATCAAGATAAACATTAAGTGATTCGTCCAAACACTGAAAGACTTTGGATATTTGCTGCACCACTAGTAACGAATCACCATAAGCCTCAATATGTGTAACACCTATAGCAAGTAACATCTCTAGGCCGAATAACAATGCTTCATATTCGGCTTGATTGTTTGTGCAAAAATATTCTAAGCGGCATGAGGCTTCAAAAACAGCACCATGAGGAGATATATAAACAATACCAACACCTTGGCCATTGCTACAAACTGAACCATCAAAGTATAATCTCCATGGTACTAATGAAACAAGGTTCATATCAACATCATTCTTGTCATTAATCCGATGTTCAACAATGAAATTAGCAACAATTTGGCCTTTCATGGATTTTAGAGATTCATAAGCCAAATCATATTCAATCAAAGCATAAGCCCACTTGCCAATTCTACCACTAAGAATTGGCCTATGCAACATGTACTTAATGACATTGGTCTGACAAGCTACTACACAAGCACTCGGCACTAAATAATGTCTCAATTTTGTGCAAGCATAATATAAGCATAGACATAATTTTTCAATAAATGTATACCTTGTCTCGGCATCCAATAAGCGTCTGCTCAAATATGTAATAGCATGCTCTTTTTCCTCGGTTTCTTGAGTCAAAACAGCACCAATAACTCCTTCCTCCGCTGCAATGTAAAGCCTGAAGGGTTCCCTATGCTTGGGTGCTTTCATCACCGGAGGAGTGCACAAATAACTCTTGATCATATCAAATGCTTCTTGCTGTTTTGCCCCCCAAGTGAAATCAGCATCATTCTTCAACCGAAGGATAGGAGTAAATGCATCAACTTTCCCTGATAGATTAGCTATGAACCTTCTCAAATAATTGACCTTGCCAAGGAACTTTTGCATATCTCTCTTGCATGTTGGAGCCTCCACTTTCTGTATAGCCTCTATCTTTTTGGGATCAATCTCTATGCCATCTTCATGAATAATGAAACCCAAAAACTTGCCAGCTGACATGCCGAAAGCACACTTCAAAGGATTCATCTTCAGTCCATACTTTTTCATCCTTTCAAAAGCTAAACACAAATCGGCCAAGTGAGATTCGAAAGCATCCGATTTGACAACAATATCATCAATATAAACTTCAAGTATGATACCGAGTAAATCATGAAAAATCAAATTCATAGCCCTTTGATATGTGGCTCCAGCATTTTTGAATCCGAATGTCATCACTGTCCACTCGAATAAACCAAGGAAACCAGGACATCGAAAAGCCGTTTTGTACATGTCCTCTTCGGCCATAAAAATTTGATTGTATCCGGCATTACCATCTAGAAAGCTAATAACCTTATGTCCAGAAGCGTCATTAATAAGCATATCGGCTATTGGCATAGAATACTCATCTTTGGGTCTAGCCCTATTCAAATCTCTGAAATCAATGCACACCCTCAACTTGTCGGATCCTTTCTTCTCCACTGGGACAATGTTAGAAATCCACTCGGCATACCTGCAAGGTCGAATGAAATTAGCTTCAAGCAGTCGACCGATCTCTTCCTTGATCCGGTCATATGTTTTCGGATTAAATTTTCTGGCTGACTGTTTATAAGGTCTAAAACCGGCCTTTATAGGCAACCGATGCTCCACTAGCTCTCGGCTTAACCCTGGCATCTCATGATATTCCCATGCAAAGCAACAAACATATTCTTTCAATAGCTCGACTAACTTAGCCTTACAATCGGCTTTCAAATTTTTGTATATAAATGTCGGTCGAGTGACTGAACCATCTCCAATATCTACCTCTTCTAATGGATCTGTTGATGTAAAACCTTGTCCAAGTTTATCCATGTCATCCAACTCCTTTATAGACTCATACATATCGTTCTCATTGGACCGATACTTTACAAGACGTTTTTGTAACCACTCAGAATTAGGATCCATTTAAATATATCATACTTTGGAGTCGATTGCATTCAGTCGGCTTTAAAGAGACATGCACAAAACCATTCTTGGTCGCGCTGAGAAAATCAAATTCTGACAAGTCACGTCCCGTCAAGCAAGTAGCATTGGGATGTTGCCAATCCACCGATGCATCGGCCAAAGCAACACAGGCCGAGTTATCCGCATGAATGACTTCCACTTCATCATCAACCCACTGAATCAAAAACTGGTGCATAGTGGATGGCACGCACTGGTTTGCATGAACCCAATCACGACCTAGTATAACATTGTAGTTACCTTGCACCTCAGCGACAAAGAATGCAGTAGCCAAAGTTTTGCTTCCAACTGTAAGTTCCACATACATTACACCTTTGGCTTCAGTTTTTTCTTTGCCTTCAAATCCGTTGAGCATCATATTGGTCTTGATCAATTCTTCATCAGGCAAACCCAATTTCTTGAAGACCGAATAGGGCATAAGATTTACCACAGCACCACCATCAACAAGCATCCGAGTGAGCGGCGACCCATTGACATGACCTCTGAGATATAATGGTTTCAGATGCGTTACTGGTTCTTTTGGCTTCTCGAATATTGCGTTTTTAGGGCCAAAATCCAGCTGAGCCACCTCCCCTTCCTCATCTACAGCACGAAACTCAGCAGGTAAGTAATACACCATATTGATATCCATACCTTCATGAACCGGTGTAGACTCATAGTCCAACATATCAGCCTCCTTCTCGAGTGCATCCACCGATTCAGAAATTTGTCCGAGTGAAGAGGAAGCAATAGGTAACGTGGATGATGCAATGATTGCATTGTCCTCTTTTGGTAGTGTAGGTGCTGCTGTGATAGGTGTAGAGGCTACTGTATCTTGTATTTGTTTGGGCCTCCACACTTGTTTTGTAGGTACCATAGGCCTAGTGTCATTGAACAACTTATCCCTTTGCTTCTCAGCCTCTTGTTCTGCCGTCTCTTGACTCCTTAACCTCTGTAGTTTCCTCTTTTGTGTCTTTGTTAGCCCTGGAGGACACCACTTTGGCTGAGTGTATTTAGGATCTCTCGTTTTTACTCGGCTGGTGCTTGCTTCATGGTCATTAGCCGAGTGCTTTGGCGCGATAGCAAGTATCGGCTCAGTCGGATTGCTATGCACAATCGGCTGTCGTATGGCGAATGTTTCGGTGCCCAAGATAAGTGAGTCGGCATTCGTTTTCTCCTTGCCTTTTCCCGACTCAACTGCTGCAATACTTGGTGACTTAACACGCCATTCTTTTCGACTTTCCAGATGCATGAAATTTCCACTCGGGCGCAGCTTTTTACTCTGATGGAATCCACTCGGATGGATGTCACTCGGATGGAATTCACTCGGATGGAATCCACGTGGATGAAAGTCAGTCGGATGGAATCTACTTGGCCACATTTTTTCACTCGGATAGCTTCCACCTGGGTGCATTCTTACACTCGGATAATTTCCACTCGGTCGCATATTTTGACCAGCCAACTGATAGTCACCGATGTTAGAGTCGGCCATTATATGAGTAATCAAGTCGATCCCACACAGATTGCCTCTGCTCTTCTGAAAATTGCGCCCTTGGTCCACTCGGTTTTGTATACCGACTGAACATATCAGCTGATGGTGACCTTGGTCGTTTCAGATGAGTCGGTCGATTGAAACTAGAACCGGCCGACTGGTTAGCATACTGGGACAACAACATATCAAAAGTTGGCTTGATCCGCTTGCGCTGCATTTTAGCTTCATTCTTCTTCCACTTGCCAACTTCTGGACTCTTGGGCTTGACAAATTTAACACGAGTATTTTCTTGCACTTGCGGTTGCCCCCCGAGTGTAGGATTCTTGATGGTGATTTTGATCACTTCCTTGTCATCGGGTTGCTTATCAAGCACAACCTGTCTCCCCAAGACCTTGTTGTCCTCCTTGTCTTTCCTGGGCTCACCAACAATGACATTAGCTTTATTAGCAGATTCGGCTACCTCCGGCCGAATGAGTAGCTTCTTCCCCTCCAAATCCATGGTATTCATTGGAAAAGGTTGTTTATCAACTTGCATCTCAGAAAAGTTCAATCGTCCGTCATTAATGGCTGATTGTATCTGTCGTCGAAAAACATTGCAATCGTTAGTAGCATGAGAAAAAGAATTATGATACTTGCAATAAGCACGCCGTTTTAGCTCTTCAAATGGCGGTAAAGTATGAGATATTCTAATAATCTTAGCCTGCAGCAAAGCATCAAATATTCTATCATACTTAGCAATGTTAAAAGTAAACTTCATCTCTTCATCATGATTCTTATGAATCGGTTTCAGATCATTGCAAGTAAAGGGTTTGGCCTTAGATGGCCAAACAAATTCAGTAGCAAAAACATCACACTCATCGTCCGAGTGATCACTATCATATTCCACCATATTCATCTTTGGACGATCGGCTTTGTATCTATGCACTTCTTTGATGTCTTTGCTTCGGCTTTCCTGAGCCAAAGCCCTTTGTAAGAACTCATAGCCTTCTAGCTTTTCTCTGATGGGAGTTCTCAAACCACTCAGTACTAGGTCCGCCAAGTCCTTCTCGGTTATCACCAAACTAAAACACCGATTTTTTGTTTCTCTGAATCTCTTGACGTAATCGGAGACCGATTCATCATACTTCTATTTAACCGATGTCAGATGTGACAACTTGAGTTCATTGTCGCCGCTATAAAAGTGATCATGAAACTTCTGCTCTAGCTGCGACCAAACCCGAATGGAACCATGTGGTAAAGAAGAAAACCATGAAAATGCGGTACCAGTTAATGATAAAGGAAATAAACACACTTTCAATTCATTCAATGAGCCTACCTCACCCAATTGTGCTAAATATTGACTAACATGCTCCCATGTGGTTTTTGTGCCCTCTCCATTGAACTTAACAAAATCTGGAATCTTATATCCCGGAGGGCACTGGATGGCATCAAAGTACTCGAGGTACGACTTTTGGTAAATCCGATTCCGAGGTAACTCAACTCCAAAATTTTCTCGAAGCATCTTAGCCATCTCCTCTCTAAGATTAGCTAGACCATCATCCATAGTGGACGATGCAGCTTGTGGCAGTGGCATAGAAGGAGTAGGGTTACTAGCTGTAGGTAGAAATTGTGGTATGTACGTCGACCCATAATTTGGTAGTGGTCGAGTGGATGTAGCTGTAGGTAGGGTTTGGTTCGGTGTTGCCACCGAACCTGTCATGCTCATAATAGGATTAATGGGTGCAGCCACAATCTAATTTGTTTGGGTAGGATAATAAGCCATCGGCACGGGAGGCGCCGATGAAATAGGTAAAGCCAGATTAGGGTTTTGCACACTAGCAGCTACACCGTCATTACCACTAGCCGATTGAGATATATTCTTCTGAGCATTAGTATTTTCTATGAAAGTTTGATAGACTAGATTGTTACCATCAGCAATACGACTCTCAATCTCAGCCCACTGCTCAGGAGAAAAAGTAGTACTCACAGAGGGTTTAACCTGCTCGGCTTGAAGAGGAGGGAACTTGATTTCTTCAATCGGAGTGATGTTGCCTTGGCGATCCTTCTTCAATTTTGCAAGGAACTCCTGCAAATCCTTCTCTTCACGCGCCTTCTTGTACTCCTCATAGACTTGGCGATGATCGGCCGATATCTCATCAAGACTGGGATTAATGATGTTATCGGCGTCTACCTCAGATGGCTTGGGAAGATCAGACATGGTGGATGATGATGATTGACCTTCGTTCCCCAGCGGAGTCGCCAAAAAGTGTGTTGACACATGAACACGTCACGTGTACCCTCAACGCCGGGGGTGATGCACCGCAGCTCACGTCGAAGGAGACCCGACCGACAGCGCGATACGCAAGACAGTCGACGGGCGCTTTTGCAGACCCGAAAACCCCACACCCCCGGGAGGGACCCCGTCAAGGAGTGCGGCGGCTATGGGCTGCCCTAGGTCGATTCGCTCGCCCCTAGAGCCTCGGTATTCGCAGCTCTCAAACACGAAGAACAGCGAAGAACGAGAGAGAAAAACGGTGGAGAGATAAAACGTAGATGAAAAAGTAGTATGTTGATTTGTTCGATTGTGTGTTGTTCAATCGGCCGTCACCCCCAACATATATAAGAGGCGGCTGGACTTCCCATACAAGTAAAGGACTCGTCTAGGCTTTCCTTACAAGAAAAATTACATCAATGCACGTCCTAGAGTCCTAATTCTATTCCAACTCGGATTCAGTCTGAATCTGGCCCAAACTCTATCTTCCTTCTTGCGCGGGCCGCCGGGCTTGCATATGATCTCCGATCAAGACAGCCCAAATATCAAACTTGTGCGCCTCGACGATACGAACAACTCTCATGTTGATCACTTTTTCAAATAAGGCCATCTTGAATACTTTTTGAGGTCATCTTTATCTCCCAGTCGGACTCGGTCTTGCAGTAGACTGGATTATCCGAGTCTCGTAGTGAATTTGTAGGCTATATACTATCTCTGATGATGATGACTTCAAAATCAAAGTTTACCGTCTTGATGATATGCACAACTTCTGTATTGAACACTTCTTCATCCGAGGTCATCTTGATAAACTTTCAGGCATATGTTCAGTTTCACTCGGATTCGAGCTCATCCACTCGGATTAGAGTCATTCACTTGGATCGTCCGACTGGACTTTTCACTCGGAAGACAATCTTTCACTCGGATGACTATATTTTCACTCGGAGGGCATTTCCACTCAGATGACTATATTTCCACCCGGAAGGCATTATCTTATTCGATCGGCAAGTTTTCGTCCTGATGGTAATCTTTTCACTCGGAATATTTTCACCTAGAGACAATTTCACTCGGATGACCATATTTCCACTTGGATAATAATAAGTTCATCCGGTCAGCAAACTTTCACTCGGCCGGTAAATTTTTGCTCGACCGTAAACTTTCACTCGGATGGTAAACTTTTCACTCGGATTTTCCGACTGAAAACATAGCCTGATCTTGATTTGTCTCTCCAGGCCTCATACGACCTCGGATTGAGACGAATTATATATGAAAATCAATCGGCTCGACGAAAAGAAACTTTTCCATGTTGAAGGTTTTTCAATTCAAGGCCGTCTTGAAGGTCGAATTGCTCACGCATTGCATCAGACACTCATCAACATGTGTCTTGGTGTCAAGCGTAATATTTTGGTCTCTGGCCTGTCCAGACCGTATTGACTATAACTTTTGCATATGAACTCGGATTGAGATGATTTATATATGAAAATCGATCGTCTCGACGAGACGAAGACAATTCCTTTAGAGCACTCCTTCATCTGAGGTCATATTGAGGGCGTAATCAGCCGAAAAGCACTCGGAACATTAAATTTTGTCTCTCGGAGTACACCTTCGGCCACTGAGATGAGGTCGAATGGCGATAGCCTAAACATCAAAGTTGTTCCACTCGACGATATGAAACTTTCTCATGCTGAAAACCCTTTCACTCTGTATCTTGCCAAAATCAGGTGTCAACACCGTGTTGAGACTAATCTTGTGGCCTAGTAAAGACCTGAACCAACAGCCTCGCTGGTTCGATCATCGGTTTGGTTTTTAAACTATGGACCCGGCGAGTCGACCTGGTCGAGACTCGGCTCGACATTATCCCCGAGCTTCTTCGCGTTGCCGTCGGTGATGCCCAGCCGCATGGCCCTGCAGCCTTCGCCGCTACTATCATCGGGTGGGTGGTGTTCCCAAACAGCCCTCGCACCTCATATGAGAGTACGGGTGCGCCGTCGATGGTGGCCCCTTCACGGCTGTTTGTCTAGTGGGTTCTAGCGGTTTTGGTGCTAATGAATCCCAGTGTCCCCTGCTCCACTTCGGCGCCTCCGGATCCAGGACGTGCTCACCTCCTAGCGTCGAGGGCTATCGTTCGATGGCAGGTAGCCATAGCCCACCTCGAAAGGCCACCATACCCCTAGACATCGGAAGGCCGAAGTGGAGCAGGGGACACTGGGATTCATCAGCACCAAAACCGCTAGAACCCACTAGACAAACAGCCATGAAGGGGCTACCATCGACGGCGCACCCGTACTCTCATATGAGGTGTGAGGGCTGTTTGGGAACACCACCCACCCGATGATAGTAGCGGCGAAGGCTGCAGGGCCATGCGGCTGGGCATCACCGACGGCAACCCGGAGACGCTCGGGGATGATGTCGAGCCGAGTCTCGACCAGGTCGGCGAGGGAGGTAGGTGAGCACCCGTCTCCGCCAACCACCGTGAGGATCTTTGCCCTGGTAGCCGTTTGCCAACAGTAGTAAGAGCAACTCCAACACGCCGAATTAAACGGACGGTGTTTTTGTCTGCTTTTTATCTGTTTGGATTGGCCGCCTGCTCGGCGTCCGTCCTATTAGAGATTTGGGTCAGCAGTGCGCCTAACACGCCGACCCATGTATGCCGGCGTGGCCGGCTGGCCGCCCTTTTTCAACAAATAGCATAAATTTTACATTATTTCACACACAAATTTTGCATTATTTCACAAGGGAGAAATTAGGTGGAGGGTGCTAGAGAAGGAGCGACGCTACTTCCTCTAATCTAGGAAGGCGATGGGCCTCCATGTGCACAGGTTTGTAACAAGCAACAATTTACCTCAAGTGGATAGCTTTAAAGTTTATCAAACCAATAGAAGTTTTGCAAAACGAACAATCAGTACCAGCACACACAAATACATAACAATCAGTACCTGCACACACAAATACATAACTTGCTACAAGAATTAACCTAACTTGTTTTCGGAAGTATTGTTTGCAATAAAAGAAAAGAAAATCCAGATTGTAAACGGAACTCTAAAAATGTTGATCAAGGTTGAAAGCAATGTGAATGAATGGATTGAGATCCATAGTTTCACTAGTGACATCTCTCCATGAAAGGATAACATTGCATGGTGAACAAATTACAATTGTGTATCGATTAAATCATAGTATTATGAACATGGTCATACATGCCATAATTGTATATCTGCATCATGTCCAGACATTCACATACCATTAGTCTAGCGGTATCTATAGTTAATAATCCACCCTAACAACACTATCCAGCATGCATCTTAATATATTAAGTAAAATAGAGTATTGCATTAAGTATGACGAGGTGTTAACCCTAAACCCCTTTCAACATTTCAAAATGTGTATTTAGACAATGGGTGCATATGCACCTAGGAGCCATTGCCAATTTCCGATTAAGTATGATGACATAATGTAGATAGTATATTGTCTTTAGCCTCTGTCTATAAGATAATTACACAACTATCTTTTTATCCTTAGTGGCAACAACACAATATAAACATTTTTTACTTTCTCTCACTAAGGTAGATTACTTGCAAAATTGAACTCAACTAACATACACAACTTCCTTTTGGTCATCATTCATCTAAACATGACTAGTTCAAGACTAATAGATCGGAGAGCATATCTGTCAATAAACTATGCGGCAGAGAACTCGTACGAATCTAAAAATAAAACATATATAGATCTAATCATAAAATGATAATTCGTCACACTGCAACAAACACACTAAAGAAATTAAATCAGATGGATTACAGTTATGTAAGGCAACTCATGTGATCATTGTATTGAAGAACAAGGGAGACATTGCCATATAGCTATTGCTATGTACCCATAGTCCTAACGAAAATACCCATGGGTGATCATGTTGTGAGCAAGTTTGATGTAGATGACCACTGTGATGATTTTCACCTTCGGTAGAGTGCCGGAAGAGGCATCCACGTTGAACCGCCGCCAAAGAGAGAGGCACGGTGGCCCGAAAAAAAATCCTCAATAATTATTGTTAGGGTTTTCGGAGCAATATAAAAGTGTAAGCACCGAGAGGAGGTGGGGGAAGCCCACATGGGCCAACCATGCGGCCACATTCCCTAGTCGAGTGGTGGCTATGGGCCACCTCTATGTTGGGCCATGTGCCTCCGGAAGCTCCCCGACTCAAAATATTTTCTTATTTTTTTTAAAGATTTTTCTAAGTTCTGTAAAAATTATTTTCTTCAAAAGTCCAAAAATAGCAAAAAAAATATATTAAACACCAACTAACGGTAGGCACTAAATTGATAGGTCATTCCAAAAAAAATAATAAAATATGATTCTAAAACTATGCCAAAATAATATAATTATAGCATGTACAAGCAAAAACTATATATACATTTAAGACATATCTAGCGCTGCCACCCCGTGTCGCCTAGATAGGGATATCACGATGACGTCCTTCTAAAAGGCAGTTATCGCTTCTAAAGGAGATCTTTGTTCCGTATATCCTTCAATAGCTACACAAATCGGGATGAAAACGGAGCGGAAACGGACGGAACTGGGTGCTTCCACATTTGTTTTCATATTTTTTTGCAGAAACGGAAACAAATACAGAAACCCCGAAAATGAATACAGAAACAGATACTACCGGAAATGAACACAAAGCGAATACAGAGCGGAGACAGAAACATAAGTGGTCATTTGCGAGAACTTAAAACACCATTGAATCATAGAAAAATGCACAGACAAAAAATTAAATAATTGTTATCATGGCTACAAAATTATATGATTATGTCAGCAACTTAGCTTAGTGTTGTAGTAGTACTAGACAATTGCGTATAGGGTCTAGTTGTGTACGTCTGTGGTAGTAGAAGTTGGGCCTCAAATTTTCCATTCTACTCATTTTGCTTGGTGTGTCATTGTGTGTTATTTGGTGGTTGCGTTACAAAGCAACCATAGTAGTTAAAACGGAAATTCTATATTCACGGAAACGGAAAGTTTTGTTTCCACGTCTGTTCCACCGAAAATCACTGTTCCATTTTTGTTTCCGTTTCCACATAAAAAATTTCCATTTCCATTTTCATTTTGCAAATTTCCGTTTCCATTTTCACATTTCCTCTCTGTTTCCATTTTTCCTTTGGAAAATCGAAAAGTTTCCACTCCATTTTCATCCCTACCTTCAACTGAGTGAAAAGTGACTACTCCATGAGACCTAAAGGAGATTGTTAGTAGTATTAATAGACACTAGCAAAAGGACGCGTGCATTGCAATAGGAGAAAAAAATCATAAAAGATTCAATGGCCATGACAACATTATGCTGCATCACCGATAACATTTTGTTCAATTTCATTAATAGTTTTTAATACACGGACTTTTTTAAAATATTATCATGAACGTTTGTTGATTTCCCAAACATTTTTTCAAAATTGCAAATATTTCAAAAAATATATGTATATTTTTTTAATCCACAAACATGTTTTGCTTTATTGACCATTTTATTAAAAATTCTCATTTTTTCTAATTTTCAGAAATTTGAACTACCAAATTATTTAAAGGAGAAAACAAAGAAAACAGAAAATAAAAAATAAAAATAAAGAAACAAAAATTGAACACAGGCCGCCCGCATATGGGCTGGCCCAAACGGGCGCGCTGCGTCTTCTCCCAGCGCGCACAGGGCAGTATAGGAGGTCCCTGCTACGTGGTCCAGCCCAGGCGGAGGATTTCTCTGTGTGAATCTTTTTTTGTCACTTATAGGTGGCATCGATTGGTAATATTTTGCAACTTTGAGGGCAATTTATGTGACGTACCACTAGAAGCACTAATGACTTTATTATTACTAGCAAAAGGGCCCGTGTGTTGCATGGGTAGAAAAAAAATCATAATCTTTAACGGCGATGACCACATTTTATTCACATCTCATCACATGATTTTGACAATTTGTTCAGGAATGCAAGAAATTGTTTCTTTTCAACATTTGTACACAAATTTAAGCAATGATCACATTTTCGAAAAAATACCGTGGTCATAGAAAAACTTGGTAATTCAAACAATTAGTCTGAATTTCAAGAAATGTTTTTTTAAAACATACTATAATATTCCGCTCCACCCCAGCAGTTAATTCTTCAAAATTCATGTGTGATTAACTACATACCTTCGATCATTCGTGACCATTTTTAAAAATTTGGGAACAGTTTTAATGATCGTGAACATTTTCTACTACTTACAAACATTATTTTAAAATTGTAAACATTTTTCTGTATTATGAACTGTTTTTAAGCATTTTCTATTGACTCGGCGAGCAATTCTAGAATAGACGATCAGTCTTTTTCGAAATTGTGGGATTTTGTTAAAAATTTCACACACATTTTTTGAAATACAAGAACATATTTTGAGTTAGCAAACATTTTATGAATCAATAAACTCTTGTAATTCACGAACTGTTTGAAACTTTTTAGGACATTTTTTTAATGCATTAAAAAATTTAAAAATATTTTTTCCAATTTCATTAATCATTTTTAACCCACAGATTTTTTAAAAAAAATCATGGGATTTTCTTTACAATTTTTCTCAAAATTGCAAACATTATTTTCAATATGCGAACATTTTTGGAAAAATCTCGAGGAATTTTTGAATTCACAAACATTTTATGTTTTTTTTACATTTTATTTTCAAATTCTATGTTTTCAAATTTTAAAGAAAAGGAAGTTAGAAATTACTTAAAGTAGTAAAAAACAGAACAGAAAAATAAAATTAAAAACGAAACTAAAAAAACAGGCACACACATGGGCCGGGCCAAACGTGCGTGCAGTATCTTATCCGTCGCGCAGAGCGCAGTATAGTCGGTACCTTTGCTTGGGCCGGCCCAGGCAGGGATTCCTTGCAAAAAGGTTTTTTGTCATTTATAGGTGGCATTGGTGGGTAATATTGTGCAACTTTCAGGGTAATTTTAATGATCTGCTACCAGAAGCAATATCTGCTTTATTATTAGGAAAAGAAAGATTATGTATAGATATAGACGAGAAACAAAAAGGAAGAAGAATAGAGAAAATATATAGTTTGGACCCTTCACGCTTGATCTCCATTACCTTCTTCGGCCCAGGGGATATAAGTTGGGCCTGGGCTAGCACCTCCAAGCAGTTCTTCTTTAAACTTCCACGTGAATTTTTTTTTAAAAAAAAGGTCAAGACCAAGATGTGTACAACAATTATCGGAGGGACGGGCAAGGCCTAGGTACACTATCGAACAACAGCGCACTGCACGTGCATATGAGTTTTGCAGATTTCCAGAACGTGTATAACTCGCTCGTTGAGTACTGTACGACTCGCTCACCACTACGGCACCGGCGCATGGGCCAGACCTATAACATGGAGCACGCACAGTGTTCATTTGTCGTTTTTGTTCTTTCCTATTGTTTTGCTTTTACATAGACTATTTTATCGTTTAGCACAGTCAATGTGTGTGTCATTGAAATAATGCCAACATTTATTTTAAAGCTTATTTTTTGTTTTAAAAATGCAAATATATATTTCAGAAATTAATTTACATTAAATGTTCATGTAATGTAAAAAAAATGTTCTCGTAGTTTGTAAAACACATTTAGATCAGTAAAAAATTGTCCATCACACTAATTAAATGTTCACTTGTTACAACATATGTTCATGACATTTTTCTAAAGGTATATACATTGTAAAAAAATTTGTTACATAAGTTTGTAAAATGTTTTGTAGCATTCAAAGAGTTCTTGACATTTTATTAAAATGTTCGTGACACATCATAAATGTTTCACAAAGTTTTATAAAATGTTTGCGCTATTAAAGAAAAATGTTCAACGTAAATGGTAACATTTAGAATAGAAGTTACAGAAACAAAAATGCAAATAATATATTGATTAAAGAAAGACATTCAACCGAAAAGAAATCAAAAGAAAACTAAAAACATACAAGAAACCCGCAACCTTCCAGGTCAGTTAACAGTAAGAAGAGAAAAATTCAACGTATAGCAACCATGACAAGCGTTCCTATAGCGACTGAGCAAGCGTGCATGCTAACTAAGTAGTCGTTTGATAGGTCAGCCCATTTGTGGCGACTGCCGGCGGCAAGATCTATAACCGTCTCGGAGGGGACGAGGTATAGCTGCAGCACAAGTGCAGCAGGTTTTGAAAAGGGACTCGGTCGTGATTTATAACTTGTTATTAATATGAACCCTATTAAATAAGACTTTCTTATTTTTACCTGCTCTACCTTTTTCTGATCTAGCTCAGCTATTTCATCTCGTAAAATCAACATTTTATTTGGTAGGGTTTGTGCGAGGAGAAGCCAATGGGCCATGGTATAGCCCAAGTGTCCATGGAGAAGAGAATCATGTAATCCAATCGAATCTAGGCCGCAGAAACCCATAGACATGGGGGAGCTCCTATCGGTTCGCTATGTGCTGGCAATCAGCCAGGGCACACCCCCTTCCCCCACCTGTCCCTTTTGTGCCGGCCCATGCGCGGGGCGGGACGCGTCCTGTTTTCCATTAGTTTTTTTTCTTTTGTATTTTCTTTTTTGTATTTGTTTTTTTCTTTAAAATAATATTGATTTGAAAAAAAATCCAAATTTCAAAAACATTGTGAATTTTGAAAAAAATGTTCAATAAATCAAAAAAATCCTTGAAATTTTCCCATAATTTTCAAAAAAATATATTGATATATTTTTTGTGGTTTTGAAAAAATATTCACGAATTCAAAATGTTCATGAATTTTTAAAAAATCACACAAAATAAAAAACAATTGTGAATTACAATACATGTCCATCAATTCGAAAAATGTTCATTGATTTTGAAAAAAAATCATGCATTTCACAAAAATGTTCATCAAACAGATAATGTCGATGAATTTCAAAAATTGTTCCCAAAGTTCAAAAACTGTTCGCTGATTCAAATTTGTTTGTCAATTAAAAAAAGTTGATGAATTTGAAAAAGATGTTCACAAAATTCAAAATGAAAAAAAGGAAGAAAAATGAAATGGAAAAGGAAAAGAAAAAACTAATAAGAAAAATATTTAAAAAGAAAGGAAATGAGGAAATTGAGTAAAGCAGAGAAAAACTGAAAGGAGAAAAGAAAAAACAACTGGAAAGGAGATACTTGGGTCCGCTGAAAATGTGTACGTACTTAGCTGGAGGGGGTACGCGCCAGGTCCGGCTAACGCACCGACTCTTGCTTCGGAGCTGATAGACGCGACCTCCGCAACATGGGAAAGACAGAGGGTTCTAGCGACTTTTATGCCCATGAATGCGGAAGTTATACTTGATATTTCTTTGTGCATGAAGAATGTTGATGATTTCTGGAGTTGGGGTCATGAAAAGAACGGTATATTCTCCGTTAAATCTGCATATCGCATGCTTGTGAGTACACGACAGAGAAGAGAAGCGTGGCTAGAGAACAGGGCCGGCCCCTCCAGCTCGGCAATAGGAGAAGGGGGATGGAAAAGGCTATGGAAGACGGAAGTGCCAGGGAAGGTCCGTATATTCCTCTGGAGATTCTCAATACAATCCATACCAACCAACGATGTAAGAGCACACCGGCATATGTCAGATTCTATAGCATGTGGTATGTGCGGTTCTCCAGATTCATGGAGACATTCCCTCTTGGAATGTACTATGTCAAGATGTACTTGGGCTCTAGTGGATGACGAACTGGCGCAAACCCTAGCAACTATTACCGAACCAAATGCAAAACAGTTGTTATTTACCCTCATGAGTTCATTATCGCATGAACTTTTTGTGAAGCTAGCGGTTACTCTGTGGTCTAATTGGGCAGCACGACGGAAAGCTATTCACGAGGGGTTATTCGAAAGCCCCAGACTATCAATGGATTCATCAACAGATATCTCCAGGAGCTAAATATGTTGTCTTCACCTACTCCGGCGTTGAACCAGCGAGCTGCTCCTACAACTAACGCAAGCGCCCAACGCCCAAAAGCACCGCCACAAGGCTATGCAAAAAATCATGTCGATGTTGCTTGTCGCAAGGGACTTGGGGCCTATGTGGCTGCTGTATGCAGAGATGCAGTGGCAACTTTTTTGGTAGCTCAGTCCTTGTCATCGGGGGAGTTGATGACCCTGATATTCTGGAAACCATAGCATGCAGGGAGGCGCTCGCGTTGGCACAAGGTCTTAACATCCACAATCTAGTTGTTGCATCAGATTCTAAGTGGGTAGTTGGAGCTATCAACAACTGGGGCCGGGGCACTAATGGCCCCATCATCACCGAGATCAATAGTGTAGCTATTTCCTTTAATTGTATTTTTACTTTTAAAGGCCGTGCCGTTAATGTTGAGGCACATAGATTAGCCAAGTTCGCACTCTCATTAGGCATGGGATGTCACCCATGACCAGAGTTATATCCCACACACTGTGGTTTTTACTGAATAAAACTTGGTTTTACCGCTAAAGAAAAATTTGTGGTCAACGGTTTCCCGGACACCGGCCGGCCACAGCGTCGGGGGCCGAGCACACCTCCATACCGGCGGCTGTTGGGAGTCACCGAGCCTCTGAATCCTCTTCGATATCGTGACATTGCTCACTGCTGGTTCGCTGGCAAGTATTGATTCCTGACATTTCCTTACGCATTTGCTTGCACTGTATGTAAGATCAATTCCTCAACTGTAGATAGATTTTAGCCAGAAAAACAAGAGCTACAGACATCTCCACACAATAACTCCTGAAGGGGCGATCTTTAATTATTTATATAAGTATTACAGCACAAAACTACACTGCTCTACACATAGCAGGAAATGTACGTTTGAGAACCAGAATCAAAATCTAAAGCAGAAGCAGAATCTCTCCTTGTAAATGCGAGCAACCTTACATCAAATAGACTTAGACAGCTAGATACAGCAAACTGGGCGCGGTGTACCACGTGTGTACAGATAGGAAATGACCATGCTCATCCTAGGCATTTTCATGGTGAGCCGAACGAAGTTCAACAAGTGAAGCGTACACTCCATCTTTGATGTTCATCAGGGACTCGTGCCCCCCTTTCTCCACAATCGCACCATCCTTGAGGACTGCAATGATATCGGCGCCTTTGATCGTCGAGAGGCGGTGCGCCACGGCAACCGTGGTCCTGCCGACCATCACATGATCCAAGGCATGCTGCACGATCCGCTCAGATTCAGCATCCAAGGCGCTGGTCGCCTCGTCGAGCAGCAGTATCTTCGGGTCTTTCAGTATGGCCCTTGCGATAGCCACCCGCTGCTTCTGGCCACCAGATAGTTGTATCCCTCTCTCCCCAACAGAGGTTTCATATCCTTGAGGAAGGCTTGATATGAACTCGTGCGCATTGGATGCCTTCGCCGCTGCAATGACCTCCTCCTCACTGACTTCCCCGTCCTTTCCATAGGCTATGTTGGCACGGATTGTGTCATTGAACAGTACAGGCTCTTGGCTCACTAGTCCAGTTTGCTTCCTCAACCAATTGATGTTCAAGCTCTTCATTTCCACTCCATCCAATAAAATGGTACCTGAATCAGGATTGTAGAATCTCTCCAACAGAGAGATTACAGTTGACTTGCCACAACCACTCTCTCCAACGAGTGCAATAGTCTATATAGGACCATAACAAACATAAGACACCAACTACATGATTGTAAAAGATATAATAATGTGATGAGTATACGAGAAGTAGACTAACCTTTCCATAGGGAATGTGCAGGGTAAAGTTGTTAAATATCACAACATCTGGGCGTGTTGGGTAGTTGAAGCTGACATGTCGAAAATCGATGTTGCCCTTGAGCTCGTCTAAAGTCAAGCCCTCATTGCTACTTGAGTCGATTTCAGACTTCCGGTCCAGCAAAGCAAATACGGAGATAGCTGAATCCTTTGCTTTTTTTGAATCGGATGCCATTGCACTTGTTTGAGATACTCCCAAAGTTGCTAACATCAGTGCGAAGAAAACCTGCAAAGTATGCCTTACTATGTGAAATGACCTCATGAAAGTGGTTAATCATGGAGGGATTAAGATTAAAAAAATACTAAGAAGAGGATCCGCAACGAGAAACTTTACTGCTGAAATAGTGCATATGTGTACCTCAAAAACATCACCAAAATTTGATTTTCCATGGCGCACGAATTGCCCTCCAACATAGAAACAAAGAGCGTATGTAAGGTACAACATCAGGAATGAAAAACCAAATCCAATGCCCCCGGCTATTCCTGTTTTGAATCCTTGATTCTTTGAGGCTTCACATTTCTGCTCATATATTCTTGTAATTCTTTTTTCAGAACAAAAAGAAGCTACAGTCCTTATACTACTAACTGCATCTGTGGCCACTTGACTCGCATCTTCATTCATCATCTGATGGGAAATCCATTATCACAAACTCAAAAGGTGGTAAGAAAATGAAAAACAGTTACCTAAAGTGTCGATTCTTACTATGCTTGATGAAGTAAAAAAAATGACCGCACTTCGTAAATTTAATCAGATTGTTTTTGTTTTCTTTACTGTTATATAAATGGAGCTGCCTATAGTTCTTCCACCTATTCCTCTTTCCTTTTTCACCTTGGTAAAAATCTCTAACAAATAATTAATCACAACGAAGCTCCTCACATAAAAAAAATAAGTTCGCTGCCTCCTTCAAAATTTATACCGGATATAGATCATACCAGATGTGAGATAGAACAATGACAGTATGTGACTATGGTTGAGGACATGGTGTAATGTTTTAAGGAGAGCAAGAACACTACGTCGTGACACTGGCCAAGAAGGAACTCAGATGTACACAATAACGTGTGAGATATATGAATATGGGCAAGCCGAGGACCCTGACTGAAAATAATCCATCAAAAGCATGGGTAATGAGCTAGTAGTTCTAGATTGACAGTACAAGCTATGCATGAACTGCATCATTACTCGCTCCGGATCCCCAAAAGTCATTTTTTGGAGCAAGTTTTGGAACATTGGCAACTAATATCTTTAAATTTATTTTAGCTAAATGATATGCATATTTTTTCTTACAAGGAATTTCCAAAGTGTATAGTTTCTTCACTTTTTATGCCTATAATAGTGAAATTAGTGGTAAATTATGTATTTTGGATACAACGCCTATGCCCAAAGAAAAAATATATCTAACTATAGGGTGTAGCATCTAGTTCTAGGGCATTATTCTCAAAATGTCATATAACTTGAGGAACATCCCAACAACTTTGTTTAGTGAATTACCTTAGCATCTTGACTGAAACCATTCAAGAACTTCACATTGGCATAACCTTGAATACCAGTAAGTGGAATCACACATATGATAATCAAAGCAAGCTTCCAGTCAGCAATGATAGCAATGACAACTCCGGTGACTAGATTTGAGATAATCTGAACCATTAAAGACAAGTTATCTCCCACTAAACGTCGGACATTCGAAGAATCAATTGACAGTCTTGCACCAAGTGCTCCGCTGTAAGACATAATTTAGCGATTATGTATAGTGCCTCAGAGTAGAATCATATAATATATAGAAGAACAAACCAAGAGAAAATATGTAACACACCTGGAATTTCTCGGATCATCAAACCAAGCAACTTCTTGGTGCACAATGCTTTGAAATGACAAAGCTCGGATGCGTTCTATAAGCTTGCCACCAGCTAGTCCAAACAAGGAGAACTCTACTGGTATTGAGATTATTGATATGATACCCATGACAACACACATCAGACCCCAAAAACTAGTATCCTTTCTGAGTTTATCTGGTTGCTCATAGAAAGCTTTAATGGCACCCGAAAGTATTAAACCAAACACTGGGAAAAGCACTCCATGGACTGCTGCAGCTAGAGATCCTAACAGAAGAATAGGTACCTCTGGCTTGTTAAGAAGCGCTAGTTGTACCATAGGAGCTTTCTTTGGGACCTCACCATCACCATTCAGCTCTTCCCGATTCTGCCCATGTGTTTCATTTCCTCCAGGAAATTCAATTGCGCTAGGTAGACCGAAGGGGAGCGTGAAAGAATGCCCACTACTATTGCCTATCGAACCACTAATCGACCGCTTCATTGACAAGCTTTTACTTTTAGACCTTGGAGTAGACAATCGGCGGTCTATTTTATGCTCTTTATGACTTTCTTGTAGCAGAACAAGTTGAGAGTACGCACCATCCAAGTTTAGCACCAATTCATCATGGGAACCTATATGCATGAAGTTGAAAAATCTAATTAAGATGTGAAAAATAGGTTATTGGTAAAAAATGGGAGGTAGAAATGAAATACTAACCTTGTTCAACTATCTTTCCTTGTTGAACAACTGATATGCAATCAGCATTTCTCACAGTAGTTAGACGATGTGCCACCACGAGTGTAGTTCTGTCCACCATGATTCTATCCAATGCCTCCTGAACTATCCTCTCTGACTCCACATCTAATGCGCTAGTAGCCTCATCTAACAAAAGTATTTTGGGGTTTTTAATGATTGCTCTCGCAATCGCAATTCTTTGTTTTTGCCCCCCTGAAAGTTGAGCACCACGTTGGCCAACCATTGTGTCATAACCCTGGTAGGAGATAAATGTAAATGTCAGCACTCAGCTCAAACGGAAGAAATCTGAATTACATGATGTTTTATCACACACATTGGGCAACTTATTGTTGGGGAACGTAGCAGAAATTCAAAATTTTCCTACGTAACACCAAGATCTATCTATGGAGAGACCAGCAACGAGTAGAAAGGGGAGTGCATCTACATACCCTTGTAGATCGCTAAGCGGAAGCGTTCAAGTGAACGGGATTGATTGAGTCGTACTCGTCGTGATTCAGATCACCGATGATCCTAGTGCCGAACGGACGGCACCTCCGCGTTCAACACACGTACAGCTCGACGATGTCTCCCACGCCTTGATCCAGCAAGGAGAGAGGGAGAGATTGAGGAAGACTCCATCCAGCAGCAGCACGACGGCGTGGTGGTGATGGAGGAGCGTGGCAATCCTGCAGGGCTTCGCCAAGCACCTACGGGAGAGGAGGAGGTGTCACGGGAGGGAGGGAGGCGCCAAGGGCTCAGGTATGGATGCCCTCCCTCCCCTCCACTATATATAGGGGCAGGGGAGAGGGGGGAGGCGCAGCCTTGCCCCTTCCTCCAAGGAAGGGGTGCGGCTAAGGAGGGGGGAGGAGTCCATCCTCCCCAAGGCACCTCGGAGGTGCCTTCCCCTTTAAGGACTCTCCCCTTTTTTCTATATCTTGGCGCATGGGCCTCTAGGGGCTGGTGCCCTTGGCCCATGTAGGCCAAGGCGCACCCCCTACAGCCCATGTGGCCCCCCGGGGCAGGTGGCCCCACCCAGTGGGCCCCCGGAACCCTTCCGGTGGTCCCGGTACAATACCGATGACCCCGAAACTTGTCCCGATGGCCGAAACAGGACTTCCTATATATAAATCTTTACCTCCGGACCATTTCGGAACTCCTCGTGACGTCCGGGATCTCATCCGGGACTCCGAACAACATTCGGTTACCACATACAAGCTTCCTTTATAACCCTAGCGTCATCGAACCTTAAGTGTGTAGACCCTACGGGTTCGGGAGACATGTAGTCATGACCGAGATGTTCTCCGGTCAATAACCAACAGCGGGATCTGGATACCCATGTTGGCTCCCACATGTTCCACGATGATCTCATCGGATGAACCACGATGTCAAGGACTCAATCAATCCCGTATACAATTCCCTTTGTCTAGCGGTATGGTACTTGCCCGAGATTCGATCGTCGGTATATCGATACCTTGTTCAATCTCGTTACCGGCAAGTCTCTTTACTTGTTCCGTAACACATCATCCCGTGATCAACCCCTTGGTCACATTGTGCACATTATGATGATGTCCTACCGAGTGGGCCCAGAGATACCTCTCCGTTTACACGGAGTGACAAAATCCCAATCTCGATTCGTGCCAACCCAACAGACACTTTCAGAGATACCCGTAGTGTACCTTTATAGCCACCCAGTTACGTTGTGACGTTTGGCACACCCAAAGCACTCCTACGGTATCCGGGAGTTGCACAATCTCATGGTCTAAGGAAATGATACTTGACATTAGAAAAGCTTTAGCATACGAACTACATGATCTTGTGCTAGGCTTAGGATTGGGTCTTGTCCATCACATCATTCTCCTAATGATGTGATCCCGTTATCAACGACATCCAATGTCCATGGTCAGGAAACCGTAACCATCTATTGATTAACGAGCTAGTCAACTAGAGGCTTACTAGGGACATGGTGTTGTCTATGTATCCACACATGTATCTGAGTTTCCTATCAATTCAATTCTAGCATGGATAATAAACGATTATCATGAACAAGGAAATATAATAATAATCAATTTATTATTGCCTCTAGGGCATATTTCCAACAGTCTCCCACTTGCACTAGAGTCAATAATCTAGTTCACATCGATATGTGATTAACACTCAAGGTCACATCCCCATGTGACTAACACCCAAAGAGTTTACTAGAGTCAATAATCTAGTTCACATTTACCATGTGATTAACACTCGATGAGTTCTGGGTTTGATCATGTTATGCTTGTGAGAGAGGTTATAGTCAACGGGTCTGAACCTTTTAGATCCGTGTGTGCTTTACAAATCTCTATGTCATCTCCTAGATGCAGCTACCACGTTCTATTTGGAGCTATTCCAAATAACTGTTCTACTTGGAGCTATTCTAAATTGTTGCTCCATTATACGTATCCGGTATCTCTACTCGGAGCTATCCGGATAGGTGTTAAGCTTGCATCGACGTAACCCTTTACGACGAACTCTTTTACAACCTCCATAATTGAGAAAATTCCTTAGTCCACTAGTTACTAAGGATAACTTTGACCGCTGTCCCGTGATCCATTCTTGGATCACTCTTGTACCCCTTGACTGACTCATGGTAAAGCACACTTCAGGTGCGGTACACAGCATAGCATACTGTAGAGCCTATGTCTTAAGCATAGGGGACGACCTTCGTTCCTTTCTCTCTATTCTGCCATGGTCGAGCTTTAAGTCTTAACTTCATACCTTACAACTCAGGCAAGAACTCCTTCTTTGACTGATCCATCTTGAACACCTTCAAGATCACGTCAAGGCATGTGCTCATTTGAAAGTACTATTAAGCGTTTTGATCTATCCTTATAGATCTTGATGCTCAATGTTCAAGTAGCTTAATCCAGGTTTTCCATTGAAAACACTTTCCAAATAACCCTATATGCTTTCCAGAAATTCTACGTCATTTCTGATCATTAATATGTCAACAACATATACTCATCAGAAATTCTATAGTGCTCCCACTCACTTCTTTGGAAATACAAGTTTCTCATAAACTTTGTATACACCCAAAATCTTTGATCATCATCAAAGCATACATTCCAACTCCGAGATGCTCACTCCAGTCCTCAGAAGGATTGCTGGAGCTTTGCATACTTATTAGCATATTTCAGGATGGACAAAACCTTCCGGTTGTATCACATACAACCTTTCCTCAAGAAAATCGTCGAGGAAACAATGTTTTGACATCCTATCTGCAAGATTTCATAAATAATGCAGTAATTGCTAATATAATTCCAACAGACTCTTAGCATCACTACGAGTGAGAAAGTCTCATCGTAGTCAACTCCTTGAACTTGTCAAAAAACATCTTAACGACAAGTCGAGCTTTCTCAATGGTGACACTTACCATCATTGTCTGTCTTCCTTTCAAAATCCATATGTACCTAATAGCCTTACGACCATCAAGTAGTTCTTCCAAAGTCTACACTTTGTTTTCATATATGGATCCTCTCTCGGATTACATGGCCTCGAGCCATTTATCGGAATCCGGGCCCACCATCGCTTCTCCATAGCTCGTAGGTTCATTGTTGTCTAGCAACATGACTTCCAAGACAGGATTACTGTACCACTCTGAAGTAGTACGTATCCTTGTCACCCTACGAGGTTTGGGAGTGACTTGATCTGAAGTTTCATGATCACTATCATAAGCTTCTACTTCAATTGGTGTAGGTGCCACAGGAACAACTTCCTGTGCCCTGCTACACACTTGTTGAAGTGACGGTTCAATAACCTCATCAAGTCTCCACCATCCTCCCACTCAATTCTTTCGAGAGAAACTTTTCCTCGAGAAAGGACCCGATTCAAGAAACAATCCCTATTGCTTTCGGATCTGAATTAGGAGGTATACCCAACTGTTTTTGGGTGTCCTATGAAGATGTACTTTATCCGCTTTGGGTTCGAGCTTAATCCTGAAACTTTTTCACATAAGCGTCGCAGCCCCAAACCTTTAAGAAACGACAACTTAGGTTTCTCCAAACCATAGTTCATACGGTGTCATCTCATCGGAATTACGTGGTGCCCTATTTAAAGTGAATGTGGTTGTCTTTAATGCCTAAACCATAAACTATCGTGGCAGTTCGATAAGAGACATCATGGTATGCACCATATCCAATAGGGTGCAACTATGACGTTTGGACACACCATCACACTATGGTGTTCCAGGCTGTATCAGTTGTGAAACAATTTCCACAATGTCTTAATTCTGTGCCAAACTCGTGATTCAGATACTCATCTCTATGATCATATCATAGACATTTTATCCTCTTGTCACAATGATCTTCTACTTCACTCTGAAATTACTTGAACCATTCAATAATTCAGACTTGTGTTTCATCAAGTAAATATTCTCAACATCTACTCGAATCATCTGTGAAGAACATAACGATATTCACTGCATGCCTCAGCACTCATTGGACTGCACACATCAAAATGTGTTACTTCCAACAAGTTGCTATCTTGTTCCATCTTACTGAAAACGAGGCTTTTCAGTCATCTTGCCCATGTGGTATGATTTGCATGTCCCAAGTGATTCAAAATCAAGTGAGTCAAAACGGTCCATTTGCATGGAGTTTCTTCATGCATATACACCAATAGACATGGTTCGCATGTCTCAAACTTTTCAAAAACGAGTGAGCCCAAAGATCCATCAATATGGAGCTTCTTCATGCGTTTTATACCGATATGACTTACGTGGCAGTGCCACAAGTAGGTGGTACTATCATTACTATCTTTTGGCATGAACATGTGTATCACTACGATCGAGATTTAATAAACCATTCATTTTAGGTGTAAGACCGTTGAAGGTATTATTCAAATAAACAGAGTAACCATTATTCTCCTTAAATGAATAACCGTATTGCGATAGACGTAATCCAATCATGTCTATGCTCAACGCAAACACCAAATAACAATTATTTAGGTTTAACACCAATCTCTTTGGTAGAGGGAGCGTGCGATGCTTGATCATATCAAGCTTGGAAAAACTTCCAACACATATCGTCAGCTCACCTTTAGCTAGTCTCCGTTTATTCCGTAGCCTTTTGTTTCGAGTTACTAACACTTAGCAACCGAACCGGTATCTAATACCCTGGTGCTACTAGGAGTACTAGCAAAGTACACATTAACACAATGTATATCCAATATACTTCTATCGACCTTGCCAGCCTTCTTATCTACCAAGTATCTAGGGTAATTCTGCTCTAGTGGTTGTTCCCCTTATTACAAAAGCACTTAGTCTCGGGTTTGGGTTTTACCTTGGGTTTCTTCACTAGAGCAGCAGCTGATTTGCCGTTTCATGAAGTATCCCTTCTTGCCCTTGCCCTTCTTGAAACTAGTGGTTTCACCAACCATCAACAATTGATGCTCCTTCTTGATTTCTACTTTCGCGGTGTCAAACATCGCGAATACCTCAAGGATCATCATATCTATCCCTGATATGTTATAGTTCATCACGAAGCTCTAACAGCTTGGTGGCAATGACTTTGGAGAACCATCACTGTCTTATCTGGAAGATCAACTCCCACTTGATTCAAATGATTGTTGTACTCAGACAATCTGAGCACAAGCTCAACAATTGAGCTTTTCTCCTTAGTTTGCAGGTTAAGAAAATCGTCGGAGGTCTCTTACCTCTTGACGTGGGCACGAGCCTGAAATCCCAATTTCAGCCCTCGAAACATCTCATATGTTCCGCGACATTTCGAAAAACGTCTTTGGTGCCTCAACTCTAAACCGTTTCACTGAACTATCACGTAGTTATCAAAACGTGTACAAACGACGTTTGGGGTTCAGCACACTGAGCGGTGCATTAAGGACATAAGCCTTCTATGAAGCAATGAGGACAATCCTCAGTTTACGGACCTAGTCCGCATAATTGCTACTTTTAACTTTCAACTAATTTTTCTCTAGGAACATATCTAAACAGTAGAACTATAGCGTGAGCTACGACATAATTTGCAAAAACCTTTTGACTATGTTCAGGATAATTAAGTTCATCTTATGAACTCCCACTCAGATAGACATCCCTCTAGTCATCTAAGTGATTACATGATCCGAGTCAAACTAGGTCGTGTCCGATCATCACGTGAGACGAACTAGTCATCATCGGTGAACATCTTCATGTTGATCGTATCTTCTATACGACTCATGCTCGACCTTTTGGTCTCCGTGTTCCGAGGCCATGTCTGTACATGCTAGGCTCGTCAAGTTAACCCTAAGTGTTTCGCGTGTGTAAATCTGTCTTACACCCGTTGTATGTGAACGTTAGAATCTAACACCCGATCATCACGTGGTGCTTTGAAACACGAACTGTCGCAACGGTGCACAGTTAGGGGAGAACACTTCTTGAAATTGTTGTAAGGGATCATCTTATTTACTACCGTCGTTCTAAGCAAATAAGATGTATAAACATGATAAACATCACATGCAATCAAATAGTGACATGATATGGCCATCATCACTTTGCTCCTTTTGATCTCCATCTTCGGGGCTCCATGATCATCATCGTCACCGGCATGACACCATGATCTCCATCATCATGATCTCCATCATCGTGTCTTCATGAAGTTGCCTCGCCAACTATTACTTCTACTACTATGGCTAACGGTTAGCAATAAAGTAAAGTAATTACATGACGTTTTAAGTTGACACGCAGGTCACAAATAAATAAAGACAACTCCTATGGCTCCTGCCGGTTGTCATACTCATCGACATGCAAGTCGTGATTCCTATTACAAGAACATGATCAATCTCATACATCACATATATCATTCATCACATCCTTTTGGCCATATCACATCACATAGCATACCCTGCAAAAACAAGTTAGACGTCCTCTAATTGTTGTTTGCATGTTTTACGTGGCTGCTATGGGTTTCTAGCAAGAACGTTTCTTACCTACGCATGAACCACAACGTGATATGCCAATTGCTATTTACCCTTCATAAGGACCCTTTTCATCGAATCCGATCCGACTAAAGTGGGAGAGACAGACACCCGCCAGCCACCTTATGCAACTAGTGCATGTTTGTCGGTGGAACCGGTCTCACATAAGCGTACGTGTAAGGTTGGTCCGGGCCGCTTCATCCCACGATGCCGCCGAATCAAGATAAGACTAGTAACGGCAAGCATATTGAACAATATCGACGCCCACAACTACTTTGTGTTCTACTCGTGCAAAGAATCTACGCAATAGACCTAGCTCATGATGCCACTGTTGAGGAACGTAGCAGAAATTCAAAATTTTCCTACGTAACACCAAGATCTATCTATGGAGAGACCAGCAACGAGTAGAAAGGGGAGTGCATCTACATACCCTTGTAGATTGCTAAGCGGAAGCGTTCAAGTGAACGGGGTTGATTGAGTCGTACTCGTCGTGATTCAGATCACCGATGATCCTAGTGCCGAACGGACGGCACCTCCGCGTTCAACACACGTACAGCTCGACGATGTCTCCCACGCCTTGATCCAGCAAGGAGAGAGGGAGAGGTTGAGGAAGACTCCATCCAGCAGCAGCACAACGGCGTGGTGGTGATGGAGGAGCGTGGCAATCCTGCAGGGCTTCGCCAAGCAACTACGGGAGAGGAGGAGGTGTCACGGGAGGGAGGGAGGCGCCAAGGGCTCAGGTATGGATGCCCTCCCTCCCCTCCACTATATATAGGGGCAGGGGAGAGGGGGGGGGGAGGCGCAGCCTTGCCCCTTCCTCCAAGGAAGGGATGCGGCTAAGGAGGGGGGAGGAGTCCATCCTCCCCAAGGCACCTCGGAGGTGCCTTCCCCTTTAAGGACTCTCCCCTTTTTTCTATATCTTGGCGCATGGGCCTCTAGGGGCTGGTGCCCTTGGCCCATGTAGGCCAAGGCGCACCCCCTACAGCCCATGTGGCCCCCCGGGGCAGGTTGCCCCACCCGGTGGGCCCCCGGGACCCTTCCGGTGGTCCCGGTACAATACCGATGACCCCGAAACTTGTCCCGATGGCCGAAACAGGACTTCCTATATATAAATCTTTACCTCCGGACCATTCTGGAACTCCTCGTGACGTCCGGGATCTCATCCGGGACTCCGAACAACATTCGGTTACCACATACAAGCTTCCTTTATAACCCTAGCGTCATCGAACCTTAAGTGTGTAGACCCTACGGGTTCGGGAGACATGTAGTCATGACCGAGATGTTCTCCGGTCAATAACCAACAGCGGGATCTGGATACCCATGTTGGCTCCCACATGTTCCACGATGATCTCATCGGATGAACCACGATGTCAAGGACTCAATCAATCCCGTATACAATTCCCTTTGTCTAGCGGTATGGTACTTGCCCGAGATTCGATCGTCGGTATACCGATACCTTGTTCAATCTCGTTACCGGCAAGTCTCTTTACTCGTTCCGTAACACATCATCCCGTGATCAACCCCTTGGTCACATTGTGCACATTATGATGATGTCCTACCGAGTGGGCCCAGAGATACCTCTCCGTTTACACGGAGTGACAAAATCCCAATCTCGATTCGTGCCAACCCAACAGACACTTTCAGAGATACCCGTAGTGTACCTTTATAGCCACCCAGTTACGTTGTGACGTTTGGCACACCCAAAGCACTCCTACGGTATCCGGGAGTTGCACAATCTCATGGTCTAAGGAAATGATACTTGACATTAGAAAAGCTTTAGCATACGAACTACATGATCTTGTGCTAGGCTTAGGATTGGGTCTTGTCCATCACATCATTCTCCTAATGATGTGATCCCGTTATCAACGACATCCAATGTCCATGGTTAGGAAACCGTAACCATCTATTGATTAACGAGCTAGTCAACTAGAGGCTTACTAGGAACATGGTGTTGTCTATGTATCCACACATGTATATGAGTTTCCTATCAATACAATTCTAGCATGGATAATAAACGATTATCATGAACAAGGAAATATAATAATAATCAATTTATTATTGCCTCTAGGGCATATTTCCAACACTTATCGATGAAAATTGCTGCATTAGCGAGCTCAGCTGCTCTCTTGATCTCCTCAATTGTTGCATCTTCCTTGCCATATGTTATGTTGTCTTTAATTGAGGTCATAAATAGCACTGGCTCTTGGCTAACAAGACCAATTTTCCCTCTTATTGAATCAAGATGTAAACTCTTGATATTGATCCCGTCAATTAAAACCTCACCATCATGTGGATCATAGAATCTCTCTACAAGACTAACCACAGTTGACTTGCCGCTCCCACTCTCCCCAACTATAGCCATTGTAGTGCCACTAGGCACAAGAAGTGAGAATCCATCAAATATCAATTGCTCAGGCCTTGCTGGGTAGCTAAAATATACAACCTTCAGCTCAACTTCTCCCCTCATATCTTCCAATTGCTTACCATTATTGTCATCAGGATCAATCTTTGGTTTTCTCCTTATTGTTGTGAACAGTCGGTGTGCTGCTGATTGTCCTTCTACAAAGGCAGTCATACATGGGGCTGCATTACCTAAAGTCCTGCAAAAAAGATTGATATCGCTTTCGGTAATGTGATATGGAAGATATGAATTCTAATTCAAGGTAAGAGTAAAGACTGACCCTGCCCCAATAATGATAGCCAATATGACTGTGATGACTTGTCCTCCTGTGTATCCTTTTGTAAGAGCCAACTTTCCACCATACCAGATGGCTAAACCATAGCTAGAGAAGAGTGCAAAGAAAGCAGAGCCCATGCCAAAGCCATTAGTAAGTCCTTCCTCAACAGCAGTCTTGTATGATTTGTGTATTAGTTTATTGTACGTTGTGATGGCCTGCTTCTCCCCATTGAAAGAAACAACCTATTGACATATATAGCCATCATATAAATTAGAGAGTGCACATAAACTCAATTATAATAGAATTATCAAAACTTGTTTCGTAAACTAAACTTACTGTTTTTATAGCGCCAATTGTCTGTTCGACAACATTACCTGCAGCACTGTATGATGCTTGACATCTGCTTGATATTTTGGACAACAGTTTTGCAACTACTGCTCCAGTAAGTACAACTGGAGGTATGGATGCCAACATGACAAGAGATAGAAGCCATCCTTTCACGAAACCTACAATGAAACCACCAACGAAAGTAGCCACAAGTGATTGAAACTTGCCAACCTGAAGAGTTTAGAGTGCATGTCTATGTTAATTTCAATAAGATTAGGAATATAACGAATACAATTTTTTTCTTACGTGTTATTCATTGTACTTGGAGAAATTCCTTACCTTCTCACCAATAGCATCCTGAACTAGGACAGTATCACCGGACATTCTCGAAACGATCTGCCCAGTTGTCATTTCTAGGTCAAAGAATGATATATCCTGTCTCAAGACAGATTTGAGGTATAGAGATCGAATGCGTGTCGCTTGCCTTTCACCGGTAAGTGTCCAACATGACACCTCTGCAAAGACAACAAGTTGGTTTGGCATGATCAACACTAGATATTTGGTTTACATATGATCAAAATATTTATATTGAATGCGTTACATGAGCAAAAATGCCGCCATGATTTCAAATATAATTTCATTCTGTTGAAATACAAAACATGTAAACATTGTTTTCCCTATATGCAACAGGTTAGCTATCATCCCTGGATAAGAACTTTAGCAATCACGGCATGATGATACTAACTTGCATATTAAAAAAATAGCATGCATGTGCATTAACTGCCATCTTCTCAAACATGCCAACAACTAGCTAGTATCAAGGCAGGTGACAGAAACACATATGTATAGGTGGACAAAGTGTACTCGTGCTCACGAAGAAAGGAGACGATTGTTGTTCCGATACCCAAGTAGACAAATTTTAGAACCACCTGCATAAAAACAAATGGCAATAAGATGAATAATGCATTCCTGTGTTTGCCATCTGACAACCATGTATATGTGCAAAGAAATAAATATTACTATTTATGTAGATAAGTGATGATATGTGGTTAAAAAGCTTCGAGCTGGCTAGAAATTCTTCCAGAACTGGAATTATAACCAATCCACGATGATCCCACATATGCATAGATCTTGTAGATGGATAAATGAATATAGAATAAGTGTCTTGAACTACAAATGAATATTACCCGTTAAGGTAACCTATCAGTGAAATTTTGAAATTCAAGCTCCAAATTTTATATATCCATGTAGAATGTACAGGATGGAGCAAAATTGTGTGGATCAGTTAGTGTATTTCTTACAAGAGATTGTAGTGTTTTCTTCAAGCTGGAATTCATGGACAAAATTGATTAAGCAACAATCAATTATTTTTATCTAGCTCGCGATGGTAATCTGACAGTGTGAATCATCTCCAATGGTAAGCTGACAGCGTGAATCATCTCCACCCCCGACATGGTGAAGCGCACAAGTGGCAGCTAAGCCGGCAACTAGCAATTCTTCATTCGAACCACTAAAGTTTCAACTATAACTTTTACGAGTTGTTGGGCTACTGACCTCACAAACCAATTTCAAGGATTGACATTATGATGTACTATATCTTTATTTCAGGAAACTAGCATATAGGCCTGTGATATGCATGATCAGTGCATTGTGACATCTATAAGGGGGAGGTGTCAAGGTGAAATGTACTCCAACCCCATCGCTTCATGGGGTAGGGCACGTAGGTCTTTAAAAAAATTAGATATACTGGTAAGAACAGTTCTTTCAGATGTGCAAACTAAAGTCCAATATGTGATTCAGTTTCCCTTTGTAAGTGGCATCGCACAAAATTACAGTACTACATGAATAGCACAAAATATCAGGAAATAAATTTTGAACTATAGACTTTGTACTAAATCAGCGACACTTATTTTGGGATGGAGTGAGTACATGATATTAGATAGGTTTCCCAAATTGCTTTGTAGAATGAACATGAGCATACTTTGACAAGTTGTTCGTTGAAAAAATAGTACTTCCGCTATTATTTGAAAGTACTATTATTGATATGTCTACATTGGCAAGTTGTCCGTTGAAAAAATAGTACTTCCACTATTCCAAATAAGATACATTTTATTACTTGCTAAATTTCTAATATGGATTTTTTATCAATACTTTTGCATGCGTATAATAAACAATAATTAAATTATAGTATTAATAAGAGAATTGGACGAATATAATCAGATAATTGTGACCTTATGAATCTATATATATTTTAGACATATTGCGTGTCAAAGTTAGATAACATTGGGTGCATGCTTTCTTATTTCATATGCGTAATGTTTATCAAAGGAATTATGTTGCGTGCACATTTAATATAGTATTGTATTTATAGGGAGTTTCAATGGTGATAATGATTAAAAAAATAATCTTTAAGTTATCCAAATAAGATGTGACTACCATTAGGATTATGCAAATCAATTTAACAGTATGCATATCGGCATATGTATGAAATTGCAATTTCCCATATATTGTTTCTTAATTTTATATTACAAACGAACACCCTTGTCTTTATGTTCACTCAGCTTAATATATTCTCAATAAAATTGTTTTTGTGCAAGTTAGGATGTGAACCGAGGAGAGTTTCCTTACAATATCTTTAAACCCCATAATTTTCATTATGATATTTTTAACAGATACTATTATGATCTTAAATGTGACATAATTTTACCCATTTAGATAATGCAATGAACCGGATTATAACGTCATAATGATATGTGTGTACTCAAATAATAATGTAATTTTGGTCTTTTTTAATGAAGTTTAATTATTCACTGAATGTGCATTGTACGGTTATGTGATCTAACAATTATATTCCTAGGTACAGTTAGATAGCTCTAACAGTTGTGATCTGCTTAGGAGCGGTTATGATGATCAACTGATTTGTGACATATTTAGCTAATAATGGTTTAGCACATAAATGGCACAATTTTTTGCTATGAGAAAATTCTAACATATCTTTCCATTTTTTTTCTTCAAATTTTGCTTTTAGAATATATATCTTTAAGATCAACCTTCCATCCTCTACATCTTGCAATACGCAGAAGCTAATTTACTTAGGAAAGGCATACATGTTGATGCTAAAGTTGGCTTGTAGAATGGCAGAAAAGCCATGTTGTGACTGACAATGACATGCAAACCCACGACCACAAGCATAATAGCGTGCTATTGTTACAACTATAAGAAAAATCTAAATGGGCTTAGAGATAAATACATTGGTGGTCACCGGAGTTGAGGTGAAACCACAGTATGGTCACGATACTTTCTAATATGCACATTACGGTCATGAAATACAACTTGCGGAGAAAGAGCATGTAGCCCAGTGGTTGCAACGACCTTAGTAGCACCTCAGGTCCTGGGTTCGACTCCTGGTGGGACCGGATTTAAACAGGTCTAGGCAAAAATTTCTGTAATAAAGGACGTAGGGTTATTGCCCTATAGTAAATAGTAAAAAAAGTATGACTCATAATGATTATAATGTCAGTGGTTCATCATATAGCTTTGTATCCTATATACCTAAACAGTTCATCCCCACTACCTCTATATCTTAACATGCACACATACCGCCTCGTCCAAGGCCCACCACAACATGCATGAGAATAAGTTTTCCATCATTAGTTGATTCCATCCGCTCATCTCACCTCACCACACATGCCACCTCATCAAAGTGCCACTCAACGTGCATGGGAGAAAGTTTCCCATTATATTATGCCACTTATAGTCAAAATATTTTTTGACTATACCATCATCAAATACAATGCAAAATATGTGTTTTTAGTTTTGGTTCATATATTATTAATTGAACTATTCATGTTTTATACAATCGAATCACTCAAAATGTATTGCAATCGATTCCCGCAACAACGCACGAGGTATTCTCTAGTTTTATCTATGAGGCACTCGGTTGACTTGTCAAACAATCCATGTGCGAATAATGGTGCCTCGTCAATTGCATGTGCTCCATACATGTGTGGGTCCCACTTGTTAATGATTGGAAGAAATAAGTACTGGAAAATAAAATTATGTGTGTTGAAATTGATATGCATAATGGCAAAAAAATACATTGTGATTGTGATCGAGAACGACGACCACAAAATAATGACATGCTATTGTTATAAAAAAAATTGGGAAGATGCTATTGTTATAACTAGAAGAACAAACTAAATGAGCTTGGTATGGAGAATTGAGATGGGTATAATGCACAAGGCTGGCATAGACTGTTGCTGACGAAGAGGCCACGAATGGTAGAGGTGCCATTTTCAGATGTGGTGGGGCTTGGATACATAGTTTTAAATAGCTGGCTATAGCCCCGCTATAGCCTTGATATAGCCTTTTCAGCAGGGTGCCGTAAATGGTTTCATGTACAAACATCCCGCTAAAGCCTGCTATAGCCCGCTATAGCTCCGCTATAGCTGATTTTGAGGTCTGCCGCTATTTGGCATAGCCCGCTATTTAAAACATTGCTTGGATATCGGTTGCAGCCTGGTGGCCACACAGTAGAGTAGCTGGTTACCTTGAACGAATGATCTGAAACTCCATCTCCTAAAAAGGCTACCAAAATAGGGAATGAAACCATTTTAACAATCCTTGAATACCCACTATCGCTATAACTTTTAGCGGGTCTTTTAAAAATACTGCCTCGGTTTTTATCTACTTTGCATATTAGCTTTGTCTCGAATCAAATTTTCTAAACATTGACCAAGTTTGTACAAAAAAATATTACGTCCACAATAAGAAAATCAATACTATTCGAATCATCATTCAATATATTTGCATCACACACACACACACATGTTATTGTGAAAATTTAGATTGTTTTTTTTTAGAGGAAAGGCTTGGCCGAGCCCAAGAAAGGCTCGAACCTAACCCGACTTTGAATTAACAAAGCCATCAACCGGCCAGGAGATTACAAACGACGCCTTACAAGGAGAACAGAAAAAGAAGAACAGCGAAAGATACAAAGTGTTGTGCCAACAACTAATAGGCTCCATACGCACAACAAGCAAAGATATGATAACTAAGGCCCTACTCCGCTTGAAGACGATGAAGCCCTCCAGCATGAGCAGACCACCACACAAAAGCTTCAGCAGGACCTTGTCGGCATGAAGAGCTTAATAGGTGCAGAGGCACTCTCGTCTGCTCCAAGGATTCTGGCCGCCACGGTACCAACCTCCTCCATCTTCAGAGGGGGCACCAGCCCCCTCGCCCTGGCACGAAGGGCGCCAATCCGTCAAGAGATGGAGACGCTCCCCCAAGAACTAAGGTGGGAACCGGCGCCGTTGCCCACGGAAGCCAAAACAGAGTGCCAACACCATACCAAGTCAAGGAAATTTAAGAGAAGCTCTACCCTGTCGAGGAATCTGCACACGCGGAGAAGCAATGGCACGGCAGGGCGGCTGAAGGCCAGTCAGCAGTGGAAGGAGGACGCCGCGCCGGAGCTCCGAGGTGCACCTAGTCCGCAGAGATGAGCACCAAGCTCCCGCCATCCACAAATGAACAGGAACTACCAAAGGAGCGAATAGGTGAAACCCTGCCACACGGAGACTACGGCCGACGAGCTCCGGCCACACCACCAACCACCACCAGACAACCAGAATGGCACCTCCACCACAAGCTCACCAAAGACGGCACCCCAAGAAGTGACGACGCCAGCAGCGCCGCTGCCGCCCAATCCGGAAAGGATCTGGGTTTTCACCCGGTACGAGCAGGGTGAAGAGGAGGGGAAAGGAACAACCTTGATGACGCCAACAAGAAGGGGAACAGCGTCCAAGGACGTCGCCGCCGTCGTGGCCGGACCAGCCGGCCTCGGATTTCTCCGGTGTCCCTCCCCACCTCCAACCTCCAAGCACAAACAGCACCGGCAGCCGAAGACCACCATAGGCTAGATCTGGCAGGAGGGCGCCGTTGATGTCGGGGGAGAGGCCAACAGATCGGAAACGGCCGCCACCGAGGGGCAACGCACCACCGCCACCACCTGCCGCCCCCTCGCCGCCCCCACGGCCGAGGAGGACGACCAGCACCGCCGGACACCGCCCGCTGAGGCAGGCACCGGCCCACCAGCCATGGCTGCCGCCATGGATGCAGGGCACCTCGAGAGAGAGCGAGGCTACCAGATCCTCGCCGCCACCATCCTTGGCAGCCGCGCGGCGCACCGGCGACCCCTCTGGTGGCGACGAGGGGGAGAGGCAGTGGTGGGGAAGCCGCCAGCGGCGGCTAGGGTTTGCCGCCCGTGTCGCCCCAGGTGGAGCGACGCGGGGCGAGCGAGAGGAAGAGTTGGTGGTTTCCTAAGGTTGTAAATTTAGATTGTTTGATAGAGTTGGTCTAATTTTATAAAGTTTGACTTAGGCCAAAGCTAATATGCGGATTAAATAAAAATGGAAAGAGCATCATTTTTTCTTTTAATTAGGGAATGAGAGGGGAAATATAGAGGACCCTCTCCCAAATTATTTTTGCGCCAATGAAGCTTCGCGTATGTTCCTAGACGTGCTGCCACGGATTGCGGCCTCTCACCAACATATCAATTTGTCGCGAACTCTCCCGTACACTATTGCCTACCCATTTCCGTTGCTACCGGCTATTATGCGAGCTATGGTGTCTTGCACGACCGATAATGGTAGATGGCGGAGGACGACACGATGGTAATTAGACCGCTTCACCCCTTGAAGACGCCACCTCCCCTCTTCTAAGTTCTGCCACCCTGTCGTGCCCCTCCCACGGCCTCTAGGAGCCTCGCGCCACCATTCTTCCATTGGTGCAAGCTCCCCTTGTTGCTGCTGTCGGGCTTGCCAATTCTCGGTACGAGACTTGTGCAACCCCTCATACCTTCACCGGCCTCATGTAGTCGATTCGGCTAGCGACAAGGTGAACACCCACATGGTGTTTGATGGTCTCGCATGGACATGAGGTTTATTTGTGATAGTGGTGAGGGGGCTCCTCTTTTCATTATTTATCTTCAAATATTATAAATATTGTATTGAAAATAATTTGAACTAGCACGACACTAAAAAAACCACTAAAATCATTGTAGAGGGCCCCTAAAACCATTTTGGGGTATGTTAAGAGTTTCTCTTAGGCATTCCGATGGACGTGCTAAGGGTTGACGTGAGATACACCTTATTTAGGTGGAAAGTGCATGATCGGCTTTTCACGCACGCAAATACTATTTCTCACCTGTTGCCATTCGTAATAGGTCTCGCCAACAACGCAACGCTGCTGAGCCGGCCCAGTATTGTGGCTACACTTGATTGTTTTTTGGGGTTTCTGTACGTTTTCTTCTGTTTTTCCTTATTTCCCTTTATTTGTGTTTTTTTCTTTGGTTTCTTTGTTTCTTTCTTCGGTTTTCACCGATTTACTCTGGGTTTTTTCATCTTTCTTCGTTCTTTTTTTCAACACATGTTTAGGTCTTTCATACACATTGTACATTCTTTGTATACGCCAAGAACATGTTTAAGATCTTTCAAATGCGGGATTGGCATATTCAAATACATGTTTTGATGTCTACTTTTTTCATACACATTGTGCATTTTTATATATTTCAACATGGATGATTACATTTATTACAAATGTGTGTTCTAAATATATTTTTAATACGTGTCAAACATTTTTCAAATGCATTTTTGAGATATTTTATCCTAATGATACAAAATATTTTCAAAAATATGCGAACATTTTTTATCATTGTATAAAATTTCTTTAAGAAGTCAAAACATATTTTTGAAACATGTGGATATTTTTTTACAATGTAAAACGTACATTTTTAATGGTACCAAACTATTTTTTTAACTACACAAACATTCTTTAAAAAGTACTCCCTCTGTAAACTAATATAAGAGCGTTTAGTATAACATTTCAGCATATCACACATTTGTTTATTGATAGGAACATTTTTAAAGGTTTGAAATTTTTTTGACATTGCATGAACGTTTTTGTAATGTGCGGTGAACACTTTAAAATAATTAATTTATTTATTTTACATAATATACATATTTTATATTTTTTAATATAAAAAATTGGAAAACTAAAACTGAACAATTGTGTGATGTCAGTGTGATGAAACCATATGACTACTAGGTCGGCCCACTACCAGGTCCTTGCTAAAGGCAAGACATAGACTCGCCCCTTCTTGCGCCTGAATCGTCACTGGTTCTCGTGCGGATGCTAGGTGGGCCGCAGCCCATTATCTGGTCCGCTGGCTCGGCTCGGCTGCTTGACACTTGCTGGCCCGTCAGCAGTTAATGGTTCAGGATAAACCCATTTTTTCAGTTGACAAATATGGTCTTTCATAGGTTAAAATCCATACTTTCAAAATTTGAAAAGGCGTTCATGAATTTTAAAGACTTCAAAAAGTTGAAAAATGTTCTGACTTTAAAAAAATGAATTGAAAAAAATCAGATATTTTCAGAAAGTCCACTGAGTCTTAAAGATTTCAAAAAATAGAAAATCTTCCTTAATTTGAAGATGTTCATAAATTCAAAAAATATTATGAATTTGAATAATATTTAGGAATTGGGAAAATATATTCATAAAATTGTTTTCATGAATTTGAAATAATATAAAAGAGAAAGAAAAAAGGAGTACTAGAAAAATTAGCCAAGAAGAACCTTCGAGAAGGTTCTAAAACACTGGAAAACCCACAATAGTGGAACCTTCAAGAAAGGTACCAAAACTAGAAAACCATCTGTTCATGGGTCGGCCAGTTTACTTCTAGGCCCTGTTCGGAACAAAGGGTCCTAAAACATAGGAATTTGTAAAATCGTAGGAATGGGAAAGGATGACCAGAGCAAACCACAGGATCTAGAAAATATTGGAAAGGCTGAAAAAATGTGTTCGGGTGACATTGCCAAATACAAAGGGAAGACTAGTGCAATGATACTAATGCATCTGCCGTGAGGGATAGACTGTTGCATAGTTTATTCTGCAATGCACAGCTGCTGCCTTTGTCTCCAACCGCTAGTGCATGTAACGGTATTTTTTTTATTTAGATGCACAGTGCAATTGGTAGGCTCCTCAAGTTCCCCACGGCGCTTGCCTCGGTCATCCGCCCAAAACATGAGCTTGGGGTGGATTTTTACTTTCCTCTGGAATCAGCGCTGGAGGACAAAAATTCCTTTGGTTCCCTGTTCATGTTTCCCCTATCCCGAATGCCACCTAGGAAATTTTCCCATAGGAACCGGTTCCTTTGGAGTTTCATGTGAAAATCCTTTGTACCAAATAGGCCCCTAGTGTGAGCAGTTTCTATCGTTAGGGCACAATTCAGCGCCTTAAGCGCTGAATAGGAAATTCCCAGGTTAGGATTGAGGATGAATTCCTTGAGCCTAAGGAATATGTTGCTCCATTTCACAATATTCTAGGCCGGGTCTCGCCGGTTATCATCCCGTGGACCGTTGTGATCCATTATTGATGGTAAATATTCCTTACATAGTGGTCATATACTCATATGATAGTTTCTTGCCGTTATTTTGATTTAGCCCACATCGTCCGGTCTAGTAGAATTTTATGATTATGCTAATGTTTATGTACAAATAGGATGTTATATATAGCGGTTGTGATTTATTTTGCTATTATAAAGATATATCAGTTGTGGATTGGTTAAACATAAGGGAGCCCATCGGATTAACCTCAAGATGTTTTTTTTTCATGGTGTATGTGTCATGATTTATGTACTCCATGTGTCTGTAGATAGATGAAGTTTGGATATTGAATGGCATCAAATAAGAAACAGTGACCATTATTTATCACGTGAATATATTACAATGAGAATATGTTAAATAGATGATAATTTGGATATTCATGTGGTCTCTCTGATCCTAAATAGATGGGGTTTCAAATATTAATATGGTATAAAATATGCAATTTTGATCATCATTTATCACATGGATATATCCCACTGTAAATTAACAAAATTAGGATATTATGAAAATAGTTTCTTGATAATATAATAGTATTAGTTCACATGGTTCACCGGCATAGAATATGTCATTTAAGACACCTATGGCACATGGTTTCAAAAAGTCGCCGGAGTAAGGCAACCAGGATTGTTTATTTCGAACCATAACAAATACACCTACATTGCAAAATGGTTTCAGGTGACAATAACATATCACACATGGTCAAAACTTTAAGCCCATGTGTAAAAGGTTCCAACTTACGTAATCCTCTCCTCCATCTTTGCCCACCTTTCTCTGTACCATCACCCTCTAATCCTCCCATCTCCCTCTCTCAAATCTCCATCAACTGATGCCCCCCTCCCTCGCCGCTCCCTCATCTTCTCTACACCGGATGGCCACAACGCTAGCATCGACAGCTAGAGCTTGCTCAAAACCCATTATCTTCTGCTGCCTCGGCGCTAGCATCAACAGTTGTCAAGCCTCATGGGGGCAGCAGAAGACGATGGCCACGACGCTACACCGGCAAGCTCTAGCTGTTAAGCCTCGGGAATCGGGGCCCCGCACCTCATGGCCGTCTGTGTGCCTACACCCCCTGAGAGCTCCCTCCTTCAACAAACTCATGGTTCAGGTGAGGCTTGCCTCCTTCGTCAGCTTGACAACCACAGTTGTACTTCACCAGATTCGTGTACACAAGTCGAGGAAGGGTCCCCTTCACCATATTTGGCCAAGACGAGGAGAGGTTGGCTATGGTGGTCGTCAAGCTCGTTCCATGACTACCTTTTGTGTTTCCTTGGCAACAATGGTGGATGTCACAGTACTAGTGTGACGAAGTTGCAGAAGGAGTGGCAAACAACAACTCCTTCATCTCCTAGTGAGCTCGGGCTCCGTGATTCCCACAAAAATGATGGATCTACGATGTGTCGGTTGTCTACCCGTCTTTATGACACTCCATCCCATCTTTGCTCCCTTTTTAATCTGTGGTTCACAAGTCACATGATTTTGTTTCATGTGATTGTGGGATATTGACTAAATATTGCATGTGAGTTAGGGTCAGTGTGCAATGAGACCCCAAACTCGATACAATTTTGTGCACATACTGAAGGAAGCCGTATGTGATATGCTTTTTTGAACCGTGTGCGATGATTAGTTTTATACTGGTGATGACACCCCTATTTTATGGATTTTCAGCAAAAGAAAAAACCACTAAAACCCTCCCATACTCACCTTGTGTTGTAGGGAGGGCTCTCTTTCACCCTATTTCCCCTACATCTAGGGAGAGAATATGAGCTCTCCATCCCTCCCACGAGACTCCAACCGCCATGAAATTGCCTTCCTACCACCACCCATCTTCTTCGATCTGCTGCCCCCCGCGCTAGCATCGACAGCTAGAGTTTGCCGTAGCTCTCCTTGGATCGTCCGGCTCACCAGAGCTTGTCGGAGACCTCGGAGCTCCCTGTGCTGCCGCTTACTTCTTTTTGTTTCTTTATGCGAAAAGAGAAGAAGAAGAAAAGGAATATGAGGGAAGGATGTAGGGGTGACGGTTGGAGAGGCACCAAAAAAGAAGGCCCACAAACAGCCTTCTAAAAGGGAGGTAAATTTAGGAAGATGAGAGATGCATGGTTGGAGTTGCGTTAGTGTAAGATGAGTCAAAGTTTCGGTTTTGGCCTAGTTTTTCACTAATTAACTGATCAATGCTCTTCTTCTTGAGTAATGGATTGAGCTCTAAGGCTCGGATTTCTAAAAAAAGAGTCAAAGTTTAGGAAATATAACATTTTGACACTGTCATATTGTCAGTCAAAACACTTCTTATATTTATCAAGTTGCAGAGGTATACCAACTCGGACGCAGCAATACACACAGACGAGGACGTACGTTGTAAAAGGGATATAACAGATGTAGTAAGCCTGCCATGGAAGCTTAGACAGATGGGGCTTACTTTGTTGACCCGCTGAAGGACGTCATCGCCGGTGGCGTCGCCGAAGGCGTTGAGGGTGTCACCGAAGATGATCGTCATGAGGGGCTGTGACACGCCGTTGGCCAGCGCGGCCACCGTGCCGACCAGCATCAGCAGCAGGTCCGTGCCGTCGGCGTACCGGAACATCCCCATGAAGGACACCTTCTCTTGCTGCCCCACGCTCTCCTCCTCCCCCTCGGCAGCCACTGCTGCTGTGTCCATTGCTAGCGGGGTAGCTCGTCCCCAACCCACTGCTTTGTTTGTCTAAAGCCTGAGTCTCACAATTGAAGTTCTCTGTTTGGATTAATCTGCTGGGTATTTATGCTTGGGCTGGCCAATGCTTGGAGATACAAGTGGGCATATTATTATACCGTTGCAACCACACATGCATGCACTCTGTTGCCAGAGTGGGGTATAGTTACGCTCCACTAAAAGTCTAAAACCAAAGAGTAGGGTCTGACGCAAATGGATTATAAAAAGTGTTAAAAAGTGTTATTTCTGGGCCGACAATGTCATTGACGTTTATTCTTAATTTAACAGTTCAACAAATACCTGTTGAACTAAAATCACGACACTTATTACGGATCGGAGGGATTAGTATTTTATAGATGATGTACAACCTCATAGTTGTTGAAATAAAGTGTACTCCTTTTTTTTTCCTTTTGAGTGGAAGAAGTGTACTCTTTCTTTTTTTGAGGGAAGAAGTGTACTCTTTTAGAACTCCAGAAGTGTACAATTATAGGTGTGAAGGTATCATAACATGACATTTGCACATTAGTTGACAAAAATTTGAATATAAATACATAACTAACGGCATGCCACCCAATCGACTGATCGAGAAAAAACCAATTTCTTAAACTGCTGTGAAATAGCAAATCCGGTAGACGATGGATTAATGTTTTGCACTCATGGCAGGGTCTTAGTCTACACAGGCCGTCAGACTATTCTGGGGCATGAGCTTTCCTTGGGAGTCACTTAACCACAAGTTGGCGATATATAGTTTGTGTGGAATGTCTGTCCCCGGAAGCTTCCTACTAATAAGGAACATATATAGTTAGCTGACTGGACGCACGTGCTGTAGTTGGTGAACTAACCTCTTGTCACTTAATTATAATAGTAATCAGGAAAGACCTATCAAACAGAAATAAAATTCTAATTTTATCCTGACTGGCTTCCTCTAGGTACATAATTAACAATTAACCTTGTTGTCCAGGCTGATGTATTATGATTGCGATGAACGACTCTTCTTCCTATTTATAAGTCATCAGAAAGATAACTATTTAACGTAGACATTTGTGTGCAGACAATCGGTTTTTGGGTGACAATCGACTATTATGCCTCTTAATTTACAAGTGAGTTTCGTTAGAAGCTTCCGCCAAAAATGAACTTTCTGAGAAAGTTCAAGCAAAACCGACCCCTTGGGTAAGCCCCAGTTATCCTAGCGTTGAGGTTAAACTACTCGACGCAAGGACCGGTTGATCAGGCTATGTGGACGGGTTCGTAGGGTTCTAATTCCTACAATAGACATTATATATATCTTACAACCTTTGCTGATCAGAATGGTCTTATTAATTTTGTCGGGATAAGGTTGTCTAGTCGAGTATGTTGATGTTCCGTTTCTATCATATCTAGCATGTGTCACTCTAGCCGCTTAGTTGTTCTGCGTAATCCTACTAGCTTGTCTATGATCATGTTACGTACAATGGGTAAGAACACATATAACATTTAATTTCTATGATCATAATTGTCTATGATCTTGCGTACAATGGTACAGAAATTCCTTTCAACTAAAGGTGGTCGTAATATTAGAATTGTGCATGTAGGATAAGAACACAGATAACGTTTACTTTCTGTAAGATATAGGTTAAGATGCAATACAAATTTAAAGGTAAGTATCATAGTAAATGCAATTATTATCCAGTGCTTACACCGGGGTGATAGGATATGCTCACTTGGCGAAATAACCTTCCTCTCTCATCTGCTATAGAAACACTTCCTCCATTCCAGTTTATGAGACACACACAATGACTTAACCGTCAATTTAACTTACAAATTATCACTTATATGCCAGAATTTATAACATTGAATCTGTACTCAAAATTAGACGGAACACTCAGCTACCAGTCTACGACAGCGACCTGCATACTTCTACGGCAATGTTTTTTATACGTTCAAGTGCCAAATTAAAGTGGCTGCCTTTGCAATTCTCACTGAGAAGTTCTTACATATGCGTGCTTCCAAGAAAACCCGGCCAAACATGTGATATATGATTAACCGGTATGTAACTGCAACTTGAGAGTACAAAGAGATGATCACATGGTAGTATGCAAAATGTGACTTGGCCCATTGGTGAGGGGCACCCTAGGGGGATCAAGTCACTCCATTTGATTTTGCCGTGAGGGGACACTTATCCAGACCCCCATTTAACCTATATATAAATAAGAGAGCATGTATATACAGTTGATTATAATCATTAATATTAATAAAGTGGAACTACACCCCTATATTTTATGTGAAAATTTACCTTCAATAGTGGTATGCTTCTTGACTACTTTTGTGTGTTCCGCTTCTTGACCCTTGACTGGCCTTGCTGTTAAAGGTTGTGGAAATGATTCTATGTGTGCATGTCTGTCTTATTGTCCTCCATCCAAAGGAGTTTGACTGCGAGTGTACCGGGTCGCCTTTCTCCTTCTAAATTAGGATTTAGTGAACCTTCTCCTCTTCTTCTCAGCTTTTATTTAACTAACTATTTAGTTACTAGTCTATGTCTATGACTATGACTTGCATACTTCTAGGTTGCAACGACTTTGTACCACAAGTTCCAATGCAAAGTGATTGTGTTGCATTTCTCATTGAGAAGTCATTATGTGTGCTTCAAGGAAAGCCTGGTTGAATAGGTGACATTCAACTGGATGATCAGTTGGTAGTATGCAAATGTAAATTTAGCCTTTGGCAAGGCCTACCATGGTTGGAGTGTTCCACCAGCTCCTATTTGACTAAGTACTTCCACTTTGATGTTAGTGGGTATGGGTAGTTATCCAAACACTCTTTTAGTCTATATATAAAGAAGAGAGCATCATTAATTCATTCTACACACGGTTGAGTAGAATCATTAACAAGGAGAAAATCGACCTCTATTTCTTCTGTGTCAATTTACCTCGTGTACTTACACTTTCCCTGGTCAGGTACATCCTCTACATATCTTGCTTCGCACGCGGAGTAAAAGTCATGGAATGAATTCTACATGTGCATTTTCGTCCTGTTCTTTTTCTGAAAGTTCATTTCCGTCTTCTTGTCCTCAACTTCGTCCACAAGCTTCACCAACCTGACTGTCCCTCGTGGAAGAGCTGGTTCCTCGGCAACATCAGGGGGGACGTGAGCGACTGTTCCTCGGCTCCTTCCTTCCTCGAGGTCATCATCCGCCAGGGCCTCCCGATGTACAGGTCCATCACTCGCGTGGAGCTCGGGGACGGGCGCGCCACCTCCTTCTGGCATGACCGATAGTGCCCAGGTGGTGCCCTCTGCTTCGAGTACGCGGCGCTCTTCTCCCACTCTACGCGTCCCAACACCTCCGTGGCGGCGGTCGCCCTCGACGGACTTCATCTCCAGAGACGCCTCTCTTCTGTCGCCGCTACTCAGCTGGGTGAGATTCAGGCTCTCATCCGTGCCTTGCAGCTCATGGACTCTCCGGACCGCCGGTTCATGGCATGGGGAGAGGACCTCGAGTTCAGCTCGCGCGCTGCGTTCCGGGTGCTCTCTCCAAACGGAGTGCTCTGCCAGTCCTCCATCGACATCTGGAGCTCCAATCTCCCCCGGAAGATCAAGATCTTTGCTTGCTTGATGATTCGTGACCGTCTCAGCACGCGAGCAAATCTGTACGCGAAGAGCTGCGCCCCCTCTAGCACATGTGCCACCTGTTCCGCGGAGGAGACTACTGTGCATATCTTCACCTCGTGCGGTCGCGCGGTCTCCACCTGGGATCTGTTGGGGAACGTAGCATAAATTCAAAATTTTCCTACGTGTCACCAAGATCTATCTATGGAGTCATTTAGCAACGAGGGAGGAGTGGATCTACATACCCTTGTAGATCGCGCGTGGAAGCGTTCAAGAGAACGGGGTTGATGGAGTCGTACTCGTCGTGATCCAAATCACCGATGATCCTAGCGCCGAACGGACGACACCTCCGCGTTCAACACACGTACGGAGCAGCGACGTCTCCTCCTTCTTGATCCAGCAAGGGGGGGAGGAGAGGTTGATGGAGATCCAGCAGCACGACGGCGTGGTGGTGGAAGTAGCGGGATTCCAACAGGGCTTCGCAAGCGCTGCCAGAGGAGGGAGATGTGTCATGGGAGGGAGAGGGAGGCGCCAGGGCTTAGGTGTGGCTGCCCTCCCTTCCCCCCACTATATATAGGGCCAAGGGAGAGGGGGGTGCAGCCTTGGCCCTTCCTCCAAGGAAGGGTGCGGCCAAGGGAGGAGTCCATCCTCCCCAAGGCACCTAGGAGGTGCCTTCCCCCTTTAGGACTCTTCCTTTCCCTTATCTCTTGGCGCATGGGCCTCTTGGGGCTGGTGCCCTTGGCCCATATAGGCCAAGGCGCACACCCCTACAGCCCATGTGCCCCCCCGGGGCAGGTGGACCCCCGGACCCCTTTCGGCACTCCCGGTACAATACCGATAATGCGCGAAACTTTTCCGGCGACCAAAACAAGACTTCCCATATATAAATCTTTATCTCCGGACCATTCCGGAACTCATCATGACGTCCGGGATCTCATCCGGGACTCCGAACAACTTTCGGGTTACCGCATACTAATATCTCTATAACCCTAGCGTCACCGAACCTTAAGTGTGTAGACCCTACGGGTTCGGGAGACATGCAGACATGACCGAGATGACTCTCCGATCAATAACCAACAGCGGGATCTGGATACCCATGTTGGCTCCCACATGTTCCATGATGATCTCATCGGATGAACCACGATGTCAAGGACTTAATCAATCCCGTATACAATTCCCTTTGTCTAGCGGTACGATACTTGCCCGAGATTCGATCGTCGGTATCCCGATACCTTGTTCAATATCGTTACCGGCAAGTCTCTTTACTCGTTTTGTAACACATCATCCCGTGATCAACTCCTTGATCACATTGTGCACATTATGATGATGTCCTACCGAGTGGGCCCAGAGATACCTCTCCGTTTACACGGAGTGACAAATCCCAGTCTCGATGCGTGCCAACCCAACAGACACTTTCGGAGATACCTGTAGTGTACCTTTATAGCCACCCAATTACGTTGTGACGTTTGGCACACCCAAAGCACTCCTCCGGTATCCGGGAGTTGCACAATCTCATGGTCTAAGGAAATGATACTTGACATTAGAAAAGCTTTAGCATACGAACTACATGATCTTGTGCTAGGCTTAGGATTGGGTCTTTGTCCATCACATCATTCTCCTAACGATGTGATCCCGTTATCAATGACATCCAATGTCCATGGTCAGGAAACCGTAACCATCTATTGATCAACGAGCTAGTCAACTAGAGGCTTACTAGGGACATGGTGTTGTCTATGTATCCACACATGTATCTGAGTTTCCTATCAATACAATTCTAGCATGGATAATAAACGATTATCATGAACAAGGAAATATAATAATAACTAATTTATTATTGCCTCTAGGGCATATTTCCAACAGTCTCCCACTTGCACTAGAGTCAATAATCCAGTTCACATCGATATGTGATTAACACTCAAGGTCACATCCCCATGTGACTAACACCCAAAGAGTTTACTAGAGTCAATAATCTAGTTCACATTACCATGTGATTAACACTCGATGAGTTCTGGGTTTGAACATGTTATGCTTGTGAGAGATGTTATAGTCAATGGGTCTGAATCTTTCAGATCCGAATGTACTTCACAAATCTCTATGTCATCTTGTAGATGCAGCTACTACGCTATATTTGGAGCCATTTCAAATAACTGTTCTACTTGGAGCTATTCTAAATTGTTGCTCCATTATACGTATCCGGTATCTCTACTCAGAGCTATCCGGATAGGTGTTAAGCTTGCATCGACGTAACTCTTTACGTCGAACTCTTTATCACCTCCATAACCGAGAAACATATCCTTATTCCTCTAAGGATAATTTAGACCGCTATCTGGTGATCTACTCCTAGATTACCTTTGTACCCTCTTGCCAGATATGTGGCAAGGCACACATCAGGTGCGGTACTCAACATGGCATACCGTATAGAGCCTATGACAAAAGCATAGGGGACGACCTTCGTCCTTCCTCTTTCTTCTGCCGTGGTCGAGCTTTAAGTCTTAACTTCATACCTTACAACTCAGGCAAGTACTGCTTCTTTGACTGATCCATCTTGAACCCCTTCAAGATCATGTCAAGGTATGTGCTCATTTGAAAGTACCATTAAGAATTTTGATCTATCCTTATAGATCTTGATGCTCAATGTTCAAGTAGCTTAATCCAGGCTTTCCATTGAAAAATACTTTCCAAATAACCCTATATGCTTTCCAGAAATTCTACGTCATTTCTGATCAACAATATGTCAACATATATTTATCAGAAATTCTATAGTGCTCCCACTCACTTCTTTTGAAATACAAGTTTCTCATAAACTTTGTATAAACCCAAAATCTTTGATCATCATCAAAGCATACATTCCAACTCCGAGATGCTTACTCCAGTCCCTAGAAGAATTGCTGGAGCTTTGCATACTTATTAGCATCTTTCAGGATTGACAAAACCTTCTGGTTTGTATCACATACAACCTTTCCTAAAAAAAACGTTGAGGAAACAATGTTTTGACATCCTATCTGCAAGATTTCATAAATAATGCAGTAATCGCTAATATAATTCCAACAGACTCTTAGCATCGCTACGAGTGAGAAAGTCTCATCGTAGTCAACTCCTTGAACTTGTCGAAAAACATCTTACGACAAGTCGAGCTTTCTTAATGGTGACATTTACCATCATTGTCCGTCTTCCTTTTAAAATCCATCTGTACTCAACAGCCTTACGACCAGCAAGTAGTTCTCCCAAAGTCTACACTTTGTTTTCATATATGGATGCTCTCTCGGATTATATGGCCTCGAGCCATTTTGGAATCCAGGCCCACCATCGCTTCTCCATAGCTCGTAGGTTCATTGTTGTCTAGCAACATGACTTCCAAGACAGGATCACATACCACTCTGAAGTAGTACGCATCCTTGTCATCCCACGAGGTTTGGTAGTGACTTGATCTGAAGTTTCATGATCACTATCATAAGCTTCCACTTCAATTGCTGTAGGTGCCACAGGAACAACTCCTGTGCCCTGCCACACACTAGTTGAAGAGACGGTTCAATAACCTCATCAAGTCTCCACCATCCTCCCACTCAATTCTTTCGAGAGAAACTTTTCCTCGAGAAAGGACCCGATTCTAGAAACAATCCCTTATTGCTTTCGGATCTGAGACAGGAGGTATACCCAACTGTTTTGGGTGTCCTATGAAGATGCATTTATCCGCTTTGGGTTCGAGCTTATCAGCCTGAAACTTTTTCACATAAGCATCGCAGCCCCAAACTTCTAAGAAATGACAGCTTAGGTTTCTCTAAACCATAGTTCATATGGTGTCATCTCATCGGAATTACATGGTGCCCTATTTAAAGTGAATGTGGTTGTCTCTAATGCCTAACCCATAAACTATCGTGGTAATTCAATAAGAAACATCATGGTATGCATCATATCCAATAGGGTGCAGTTATGATGTTCGGACACACCATCACACTACGGTGTTCCAGGCTGTATTAGTTGTGAAACAATTTCCACAATGTCTTAATTTTGTGCCAAACTCGTAATTCAGATATTCATCTCTATGATCATATCATAGATATTTTATCCTCTTGTCACGACGGTCTTTCAATTCACCCTGAAATTACTTGAACCTTTCAATAATTCAGACTCGTGATTCATCAAGTAAATATAGTCAACATCTACTCAAATCATCTGTGAAGTAAGAACATAACGATATCCACTACATGCCTCAGCACTCATTGGATTGCACACATCAAAATATATTACTTCCAACAAGTTGCTTTCTAGTTCCATTTTACTGAAAACGAGGCTTTCAGTCATCTTGCCCATGTGGTATGATTTGCATGTCTCAAGTGATTCAAAATCAAGTGAGTCCAAACGGTCCATTTGCATGGAGTTTCTTCATGCATATACACCAATAGACATGGTTCGCATGTCTCAAACCTTTCAAAACAAGTGAGCCCAAAGATCCATCAACATGGAGCTTCTTCATGCGTTTTATACCGATATGACTTACGTGGCAGTGCCACAAGTAGATGGTACTATCATTACTATCTTTTGGCATGAACATGTGTATCACTACGATCGAGATTCAATCAACCATTCATTTTAGGTGTAAGACCATTGAAGGTATTATTCAAATAAACAGAGTAACCATTATTCTCTTTAAATGAATAACCGTATTGCGATAGACATAATCCAATCATGTCTATGCTCAATGCAAACACCAATATCGATGGTAGAGGGAGCGTACGATATTTGATCAACCTTGGAAATACTTCCAACACATATCGTCATCTCACCTTTAGCTAGTCTCCGTTTATTCCGTAGCTTTTATTTCGAGTTACTAACACTTAGCAACCGAACCGGTATCTAATACCCTGGTGCTACTAGGAGTACTAGTAAAGTACACATTAACATAATACATCCAATATACTTCTATCGACCTTGCCAGCCTTCTTATCTACCAAGTATCTAGGGTAATTCTGCTCCAGTGGCTGTTCCCTTTATTACAGAAGCACTTAGTCTCGGGTTTGGGTTCAACCTTGGGTTTCTTCACTAGAGCAGCAGCTGATTTGCCGTTTCATGAAGCATCCCTTTTTGCCCTTGCCCTTCTTGAAACTAGTGGTTTCACCAACCATCAACAATTGATGCTCCTTCTTGATCTCTACTTTTGTGGTGTCAAACATCGCGAATATCTCAAGTATCATCATATATGTCCCTGATATATTATAGTTCATCATGAAGCTCAAGCAGCTTGGTGGCAATGACTTCAGAGAACCATCACTATTTCATCTGGAAGATCAACTCCCACTCGATTCAAGCGATTGTTGTACTCAGACAATCTGAGCACAAGTTCAACAATTGAGCTTTTCTCCCTTAGTTTGCAGGCTAAGAAAATCATCGGAGGTCTTATACCTCTTGACGTGGGCACGAGCCTGAAATCCCAATTTCAGCCCTCGGAACATCTCATATGTTTCGCGACGTTTCAAAACGTCTTCGGTGCCTCAACTCTAAGCCGTTTAACTGAACTATCACGTAGTTATCAAAATGTGTATGTCAGATGTTCGCAACATCCACAGACAACGTTCGAGGTTCAACACACTGAGCGGTGCATTAAGGACATAAGCCTTCTATGAAGCAATGAGGACAATCCTCAGTTTACGGACCTAGTCCGCATAATTGCTACTATCAACTTTTAACTAAATTTTCTCTAGGAACATAACTAAACAGTAGAACTGAAGCGTGAGCTACGACATAATTTGCGAAGACCTTTTGACTATGTTCAGGATAATTAAGTTCATCTTATGAACTCCCACTCAGATAGACATCCCTCTAGTCATCTAAGTGATTACATGATCCGAGTCAACTAGGCCATGTCCGATCATCACGTGAGACGGACTAGTCATCATCAGTGAACATCTTCATGTTGATTGTATCTACCATACGACTCATGCTCGACCTTTTGGTCTCTTGTGTTCCGAGGCCATGTCTGTACATGCTAGGCTCGTCAAGTCAACCTAAATGTTTTGCATGTGTTCTGAGGCCATGTCTGTACATGCTAGGCTCGTCAACACCCGTTGTATTCGAACGTAAGAATCTATCACACCCGATCATCACGTGGTGCTTCGAAACGACGAACTTTCGCAACGGTGCACAGTTAGGGGGAACACTTTCTTGAAATTTTTAATGAGGGATCATCTTATTTACTACCGTCGTTCTAAGCAAATAAGATGTATAAACATGATAAACATCACATGCAATCAAATAGTGACATGATATGGCCATCATCACTTTGCTCCTCTTGATCTCCATCTTCGGGGCTCCATGATCATCATCGTCACCGGCATGACACCATGATCTCTATCATCGTGTCTTCATGAAGTTGTCTCGTCAACTATTACTTCTACTACTACAGCTAATGGTTAGCAATAAAGTAAAGTAATTACATGACGTTTATGTTGACACGCAGGTCATAAATAAATTAAGACAACTCCTATGGCTCCTGCCAGTTGTCATACTCATCGACATGCAAGTCGTGATTCCTATTACAAGAACATGATCAATCTCATACATCACATATATCATTCATCACATCCTTTTGGCCATATTACGTCACATAGCATACCCTGCAAAAACAAGTTAGACGTCCTCTAATTGTTGTTTGCATGTTTTACGTGGCTGCTATGGGTTTCTAGCAAGAACGTTTCTTACCTACGCAAAAACCACAACGTGATATGCCAATTGCTATTTACCCTTCATAAGGATCCTTTTCATCGAATCCGATCCGACTAAAGTGGGAGAGACAGACACCCGCTAGCCACCTTATGCAACTAGTGCATGTCAGTCGGTGGAACCAGTCTCATGTAAGAGTACGTGTAAGGTCGGTCCGGGCCGCTTCATCCCACAATGCCACCGAATCAAGATTGGACTAGTAACGGTAAGCATATTGAACAAAATCAACGCCCACAACTACTTTGTGTTATACTCGTGCATAGAATCTACGCAATAGACCTAGCTCATGATGCCACTGTTGGGGAACGTAGCATAAATTCAAAATTTTCCTCCCTTCCCCCCACTAGCTCATGAAGCGCTGCCGGAGGAGGGAGATGTGTCATGGGAGGGAGAGGGAGGCGCCAGGGCTTAGGTGTGGCTGCCCTCCCTTCCCCCCACTATATATAGGGCCAAGGGAGAGGGGGGCGCAGCCTTGGCCCTTCCTCCAAGGAAGGGTGCGGCCAAGGGAGGAGTCCATCCTCCCCAAGGCACCTAGGAGGTGCCTTCCCCCTTTAGGACTCTTCCTTTCCCTTATCTCTTGGCGCATGGGCCTCTTGGGGCTGGTGACCTTGGCCCATATAGGTCAAGGCGCACACCCCTACAGCCCATGTGGCCCCCCGGGGCAGGTGGACCCCCTTGGTGGACCCCCGGACCCCTTTTGGCACTCCCGGTACAATACCGATAATGCGCGAAACTTTTCCGGTGACCAAAACAAGACTTCCCATATATAAATCTTTACCTCCGGACCATTCCGGAACTCCTCGTGACGTCCGGGATCTCATCCGGGACTCTAAACAACTTTCGGGTTACCGCATACTAATATCTCTATAACCCTAGCATCACCGAACCTTAAGTGTGTAGACCCTACGGGTTCGGGAGACATGCAGACATGACCGAGATGACTCTCCGGTCAATAACCAACAGCGGGATCTGGATACCCATGTTGGCTCCCACATGTTCCACGATGATCTCATCGAATGAACCACGATGTCAAGGACTTAATCAATCCCGTATACAATTCCCTTTGTCTAGCGGTACGATACTTGCCCGAGATTCGGTCGTCGGTATCCCGATACCTTGTTCAATCTTGTTACCGGCAAGTCTCTTTACTCGTTTCGTAACACATCATCCCGTGATCAACTCCTTGATCACATTGTGCACATTATGATGATGTCCTACCGAGTGGGCCCAGAGATACCTCTCCGTTTACACGAAGTGACAAATCCCAGTCTCGATTCGTGCCAACCCAACAGACACTTTCGTAGATACCTGTAGTGTACCTTTATAGCCACCCAGTTACGTTGTGACGTTTGGCACACCCAAAGCACTCCTCCGGTATCCGGGAGTTGCACAATCTCATGGTCTAAGGAAATGATACTTGACATTAGAAAAGCTTTAGCATACGAACTACATGATCTTGTGTTAGGCTTAGGATTGGGTCTTTGTCCATCACATCATTCTCCTAATGATGTGATCCCGTTATCAATGACATCCAATGTCCATGGTCAGGAAATCGTAACCATCTATTGATCAACGAGCTAGTCAACTAGAGGCTTACTAGGGACATGGTGTTGTCTATGTATCCACACATGTATCTGAGTTTCCTATCAATACAATTCTAGCATGAATAATAAACGATTATCATGAACAAGGAAATATAATAATAACTAATTTATTATTGCCTCTAGGGCATATTTCCAACATGATCGTCTTGGGTTGGGCCCCTTCCACTCGATTGACGGGGTTCTCTCCTCGCTCCCGGGAGCCTTGACCTCGGCTGCGCCTTGGAAGGACGGGCTCCTTGTGCTGCTTTGGCATATTTGAAAAGTCCGGAACAACGCCACGTTCAACGGCATCGACTGCCATGCCTGCGACATCCTTTCCAGGACGGCGGACGATCTGCTGCTTTGGAGCCGCCGCTACGACGCCCCTGATCGCGAGCTCCTCCTGGAGACCCGCGCTTTTTTCCTTTCGGTCCTGTAACTCGCCCTCCCCCCCCCCCGCCCCCCTCTTTTTGGTTTTTCTCTTCTTAGCTTGTAGTTTTTTA